>NW_025729216.1:2690000-2695000 GCF_021461385.2 Schistocerca piceifrons
CACAAAACATACCGCCATCTGTAGGTCTCCCGCAACATGACCTCCTCCAACGACGATACCGCCATCTATGCGACGCCAAGCCGATTAAGACAGCGATGGCGCCACAGTGCCCGCCTTTCGACGCCACCCACAAAGCCTGCAGCCTCTGTCGACCATAGCACCCATTCTCCAGTGGCTCTGCCGCACGAAGCCGTGGACCGGCAATGACTCTACCCGCACCCGTTCGTGGACCACCCCAACCGCCAAACTCGCACCTCCAGCGGATGAACGGCGGACGTTTCCCGCACTCGTAAAGTGCAATCCACCCCTATAACTTGCGTTTCATGAAGAGTTATTTCCAATATGCGACATTCCCGCTGTCCGTATACATGAGCCGCGACCTGTACCACTTACGAGCGAGAGACGCGATCGCGTTGCTCACTGTACGGCGTCCGATACCGAGCCATCAGCATGTCGGTCCCCATGCGCGTTGCACTCGCACTCGCACTCGCACTCGCAGTCGCAAAAACGTGGCGCAAATATATTACGCGGAAGAGTTATAACAGACCGAGCCCCACTGCATGGGGGGAGTCTTTGTCACTAATGTACACAGATGGAACATTTTGGACTGGAACCAGATTACCCGTACACACGGCGCTGATTAGTAATCAATGCAGAGCCATCAAACTACAGAAAATATATACAACTGTCCGTATACATGCTGAAAGAGTCTGCCCACAATGGGAACCACACGTCAGCCAGACACTCTGATCACGCACCACTCTCTGCTTCTAACAGGCGCACATACAATACGTAAGCACCAGCATGGAACAACATCCAGTGCATCCTCTCCGCCACATTACACAATCCACACTATCACAACCAGACCAGGAGGTCCATGCGGAAAATAGAATATCCCACCCTTTCGACATCCACCATTGCGCAGATAAGGCACCAACACCCACACATGTCCTATACAACGGTGCACCCAACATCACAATAGTACCTCCTGTCACAGCGCACAAACAATGACATGACTCAAAGACACAGGTGTGACACAAGCATAGAATTGGAGCGCCGCCTCTAATAAGCCAAAGGTGCATCCTGACGTGACAAATCTGATCATGTCACAAGCATTCACTTACTATAATCACTATCAACGAACCTGCCGCCCCCGCCCCCCCCCCCCCTACACCTTTCCTTACAACAACGTGTAACCGAACCTAACCTATGTTGTACCTTAACCTAACCTATGTTGTACCTTAACCTAACCTATGTTGTACCTTAACCTAACCTATGTTGTACCTTAACCTAACCTATGTTGTACCTTAACCTAACCTATGTTGTACCTTAACCTAACCTATGTTGTACCTTAACCTAACCTATGTTGTACCTTAACCTAACCTATGTTGTACCTTAACCTAACCTATGTTGTACCTTAACCTAACCCACGTTGTACCTTAACCTAACCCACGTTGTACCTTAACCTAACCCATGTTGTACCTTAACCTAACCCATGTTGTACCTTAACCTAACCCATGTTGTGCCTTAACCTAACCCATGTTGTGCCTTAACCTAACCCATGTTGTGCCTTAACCTAACCCATGTTGTGCCTTAACCTAACCCATGTTGTGCCTTAACCTAACCCATGTTGTGCCTTAACCTAACCCATGTTGTGCCTTAACCTAACCCATGTTGTGCCTTAACCTAACCCATGTTGTGCCTTAACCTAACCCATGTTGTGCCTTAACCTAACCCATGTTGTGCCTTAACCTAACCCACGTTGTGCCTTAACCTAACCCATGTTGTGCCTTAACCTAACCCATGTTGTGCCTTAACGTAACCCACGTTGTGCCTTAACGTAACCCACGTTGTCCGCTAACGTAACCCACGTTGTCCGCTAACGTAACCCACGTTGTCCGCTAACGTAACCCACGTTGTCCGCTAACGTAACCCACGTTGTCCGCTAACGTAACCCACGTTGTCCGCTAACGTAACCCACGTTGTCCGCTAACGTAACCCACGTTGTCCGCTAACGTAACCCACGTTGTCGCCTAAACCTGCTCTGTAATTGTTATACGACTCGTTCAACTAGTGTAGTGTTGCCCACCCGCAACCCTCGCAATATAGTTCGCTACTCGCACTGCCCGCTCCCCTGTGTATCGCTTCATGTTAAACACCTTGCAAGTCTTGCTGACTTTCCACATGCTCCTGCTGTACACTGTAATGTGGATGGCAGCAGGACGTACATGCCGCGCCCCCCCCCCCCCCACACCTCCCCACGTCCCCACCTTGCCCCCTGCCTTCGCAAGCTGGTTGGTGAGAAGTTTGCATGTTCAATGCCCTTCGCATGCGACGTACTCAGGCTACGTTGTGGTGCGGCCTGTGTCAACTGTCCGCTGATGTCGTACGCGTAAACCACAATCTGTACTGCACATTCGTCCTTATGTACTGAATGATACATCGTGGCACATGTGTGACCGTACAACGACTGCGCCCAAAAACGGCGGACCATACAGTGCAAATATTGTGCACGCAGCTACGTGTCGTCTCCCTATGACAGCTGGATTGCAGTGTGGTACGCCATAGAGACGTGTGGGAGGAACGGACGCCGTGGATGGCGATCAGCATGAGCTGTCTGTTGATGTATTCGGACCTAGTCGTCTCTCCTCACACACCGTGATAGCATGGTGCACCGCGTTCCATATCTGCGACATGCTACAGAGGCCGGTTGACAGTCGTTCGAGCAATGGACATCGCATACGTACGGGGGCCACCTTCCACGTATTGTCTAGGCGTGCACATTTTGTTGCGTGTATGTGGGCAGACGTAGTGTGGTGTGACACCTGACACAGGCATGCAATAATCGTGGAAGTTGCAAATGGCGATGGACGCATACGTTTTCTGGTGAAGTTACGCAAATGAACAAATGGTAACCCGTTGTGGTGCGGTTGTTCTCGCTAGGGGTGAATCGGTGATGGCGACGGTAGGTTGAGGTACTAACCGGTTGTTCCAGCGATACCCACCATGCCGACGAAACTGAACGGCATCTGGGTGTGAAGCGATACGCGGCGGTGGCTGGGTGGGACCGTCCCCGGCCGGTGAGGGGGCGCCTCCCGGCGTGCTGGCCGCGCGGTGCGTGGGCGCACGCGCTACAGCCGGCTGGTGGGGGCGGCCAGTGGCAGGCGCGCCGGCCGACGGACGCGGCAGGCGTCGCAGCTGCGCGCCGGCGCACCCTGCGCGCGGCGCCGTGCGGCCAAAGTAGGTCCTCGCGGGCCCGGTGCGAAGCGCGGTGGACATCTTCAGTGTGCTGGTCCGATTGAGGACTGTGTGCGTTGAGGATGCGCCGCCGCCCGGCGCTCGGCGCCGCGACGCCGTCTGCTGCTCGGTCGCCCCAGCGGTTCTCGCTGGTGGTTTGTATCGCAGCTGTGCGGATGTGTTGGCGCGTGCGCTGTGCTGGGAGAGTTCGCTTCGGCACCCAAGTGGGGCTTTTGTCCTTCTGTGGCGCTGGCGTTGGAGCTGCCGGTCACCGTAGGTGGCGCGTGTTGTCTCCCGCCGGCAATGCCACGACAGCACGCTCCCGGGCCTCTGTCGGCAGCGGCAAGCTCAGTTGGGAGCACGGGTGGTCGCACCGAAAGCGTCTACTCGCCTAACTCCGGGCGATTGCGCCTCTCTCGAACCCGACCAAGTACTTGGGACGGCGCTGCGCGCCGCCGGGACCTGAGAGGGTTTCGAGGTGTATTGTGCAGGGGAGCTCAGCCTCCTCCTGTTTGCAGAATGATTGAGCGGACGCTTGCGTGTTCGCGCGGGCCCCCGGGACACACTCCCGGGCGGCCGGCTGCTCAGCTCTAGTTGACGCAGCTCCCTGGTTGATCCTGCCAGTAGTCATATGCTTGTCTCAAAGATTAAGCCATGCATGTCTCAGTACAAGCCGCATTAAGGTGAAACCGCGAATGGCTCATTAAATCAGTTATGGTTCCTTAGATCGTACCCACGTTACTTGGATAACTGTGGTAATTCTAGAGCTAATACATGCAAACAGAGTCCCGACCAGAGATGGAAGGGACGCTTTTATTAGATCAAAACCAATCGGTCGGCTCGTCCGGTCCGTTTGCCTTGGTGACTCTGAATAACTTTGGGCTGATCGCACGGTCCTCGTACCGGCGACGCATCTTTCAAATGTCTGCCTTATCAACTGTCGATGGTAGGTTCTGCGCCTACCATGGTTGTAACGGGTAACGGGGAATCAGGGTTCGATTCCGGAGAGGGAGCCTGAGAAACGGCTACCACATCCAAGGAAGGCAGCAGGCGCGCAAATTACCCACTCCCGGCACGGGGAGGTAGTGACGAAAAATAACGATACGGGACTCATCCGAGGCCCCGTAATCGGAATGAGTACACTTTAAATCCTTTAACGAGTATCTATTGGAGGGCAAGTCTGGTGCCAGCAGCCGCGGTAATTCCAGCTCCAATAGCGTATATTAAAGTTGTTGCGGTTAAAAAGCTCGTAGTTGGATTTGTGTCCCACGCTGTTGGTTCACCGCCCGTCGGTGTTTAACTGGCATGTATCGTGGGACGTCCTGCCGGTGGGGCGAGCCGAAGGCGTGCGACCGCCTCGTGCGTGCTCGTGCGTCCCGAGGCGGACCCCGTTGAAATCCTACCAGGGTGCTCTTTATTGAGTGTCTCGGTGGGCCGGCACGTTTACTTTGAACAAATTAGAGTGCTTAAAGCAGGCAAGCCCGCCTGAATACTGTGTGCATGGAATAATGGAATAGGACCTCGGTTCTATTTTGTTGGTTTTCGGAACCCGAGGTAATGATTAATAGGGACAGGCGGGGGCATTCGTATTGCGACGTTAGAGGTGAAATTCTTGGATCGTCGCAAGACGAACAGAAGCGAAAGCATTTGCCAAGTATGTTTTCATTAATCAAGAACGAAAGTTAGAGGTTCGAAGGCGATCAGATACCGCCCTAGTTCTAACCATAAACGATGCCAGCCAGCGATCCGCCGCAGTTCCTCCG
>NW_025729216.1:2702500-2705000 GCF_021461385.2 Schistocerca piceifrons
CTGACGTGACAAATCTGATCATGTCACAAGCATTCACTTACTATAATCACTATCAACGAACCTGCCGCCCCCGCCCCCCCCCCCCCTACACCTTTCCTTACAACAACGTGTAACCGAACCTAACCTATGTTGTACCTTAACCTAACCTATGTTGTACCTTAACCTAACCTATGTTGTACCTTAACCTAACCTATGTTGTACCTTAACCTAACCTATGTTGTACCTTAACCTAACCTATGTTGTACCTTAACCTAACCTATGTTGTACCTTAACCTAACCCATGTTGTACCTTAACCTAACCCATGTTGTACCTTAACCTAACCCATGTTGTACCTTAACCTAACCCATGTTGTACCTTAACCTAACCCATGTTGTACCTTAACCTAACCCATGTTGTACCTTAACCTAACCCATGTTGTACCTTAACCTAACCCATGTTGTGCCTTAACCTAACCCATGTTGTGCCTTAACCTAACCCATGTTGTGCCTTAACCTAACCCATGTTGTGCCTTAACCTAACCCATGTTGTGCCTTAACCTAACCCATGTTGTGCCTTAACCTAACCCATGTTGTGCCTTAACCTAACCCATGTTGTGCCTTAACCTAACCCATGTTGTGCCTTAACCTAACCCACGTTGTGCCTTAACCTAACCCACGTTGTGCCTTAACCTAACCCACGTTGTGCCTTAACCTAACCCACGTTGTGCCTTAACGTAACCCACGTTGTGCCTTAACGTAACCCACGTTGTCCGCTAACGTAACCCACGTTGTCCGCTAACGTAACCCACGTTGTCCGCTAACGTAACCCACGTTGTCCGCTAACGTAACCCACGTTGTCCGCTAACGTAACCCACGTTGTCCGCTAACGTAACCCACGTTGTCCGCTAACGTAACCCACGTTGTCGCCTAAACCTGCTCTGTAATTGTTATACGACTCGTTCAATTAGTGTAGTGTTGCCCACCCGCAACCCTCGCAATATAGTTCGCTACTCGCACTGCCCGCTCCCCTGTGTATCGCTTCATGTTAAACACCTTGCAAGTCTTGCTGACTTTCCACATGCTCCTGCTGTACACTGTAATGTGGATGGCAGCAGGACGTACATGCCGCGCCCCCCCCCCCCCCACACCTCCCCACGTCCCCACCTTGCCCCCTGCCTTCGCAAGCTGGTTGGTGAGAAGTTTGCATGTTCAATGCCCTTCGCATGCGACGTACTCAGGCTACGTTGTGGTGCGGCCTGTGTCAACTGTCCGCTGATGTCGTACGCGTAAACCACAATCTGTACTGCACATTCGTCCTTATGTACTGAATGATACATCGTGGCACATGTGTGACCGTACAACGACTGCGCCCAAAAACGGCGGACCATACAGTGCAAATATTGTGCACGCAGCTACGTGTCGTCTCCCTATGACAGCTGGATTGCAGTGTGGTACGCCATAGAGACGTGTGGGAGGAACGGACGCCGTGGATGGCGATCAGCATGAGCTGTCTGTTGATGTATTCGGACCTAGTCGTCTCTCCTCACACACCGTGATAGCATGGTGCACCGCGTTCCATATCTGCGACATGCTACAGAGGCCGGTTGACAGTCGTTCGAGCAATGGACATCGCATACGTACGGGGGCCACCTTCCACGTATTGTCTAGGCGTGCACATTTTGTTGCGTGTATGTGGGCAGACGTAGTGTGGTGTGACACCTGACACAGGCATGCAATAATCGTGGAAGTTGCAAATGGCGATGGACGCATACGTTTTCTGGTGAAGTTACGCAAATGAACAAATGGTAACCCGTTGTGGTGCGGTTGTTCTCGCTAGGGGTGAATCGGTGATGGCGACGGTAGGTTGAGGTACTAACCGGTTGTTCCAGCGATACCCACCATGCCGACGAAACTGAACGGCATCTGGGTGTGAAGCGATACGCGGCGGTGGCTGGGTGGGACCGTCCCCGGCCGGTGAGGGGGCGCCTCCCGGCGTGCTGGCCGCGCGGTGCGTGGGCGCACGCGCTACAGCCGGCTGGTGGGGGCGGCCAGTGGCAGGCGCGCCGGCCGACGGACGCGGCAGGCGTCGCAGCTGCGCGCCGGCGCACCCTGCGCGCGGCGCCGTGCGGCCAAAGTAGGTCCTCGCGGGCCCGGTGCGAAGCGCGGTGGACATCTTCAGTGTGCTGGTCCGATTGAGGACTGTGTGCGTTGAGGATGCGCCGCCGCCCGGCGCTCGGCGCCGCGACGCCGTCTGCTGCTCGGTCGCCCCAGCGGTTCTCGCTGGTGGTTTGTATCGCAGCTGTGCGGATGTGTTGGCGCGTGCGCTGTGCTGGGAGAGTTCGCTTCGGCACCCAAGTGGGGCTTTTGTCCTTCTGTGGCGCTGGCGTTGGAGCTGCCGGTCACCGTAGGTGGCGCGTGTTGTCTCCCGCCGGCAATGCCACGACAGCACGCTCCCGGGCCTCTGTCGGCAGCGGCAAGCTCAGTTGGGAGCACGGGTGGTCGCACCGAAAGCGTCTACTCG
>NW_025729216.1:2715000-2717500 GCF_021461385.2 Schistocerca piceifrons
TGCCCGCTCCCCTGTGTATCGCTTCATGTTAAACACCTTGCAAGTCTTGCTGACTTTCCACATGCTCCTGCTGTACACTGTAATGTGGATGGCAGCAGGACGTACATGCCGCGCCCCCCCCCCCCCCCCACACCTCCCCACGTCCCCTTCTTGCCCCCTGCCTTCGCAAGCTGGTTGGTGAGAAGTTTGCATGTTCAATGCCCTTCGCATGCGACGTACTCAGGCTACGTTGTGGTGCGGCCTGTGTCAACTGTCCGCTGATGTCGTACGCGTAAACCACAATCTGTACTGCACATTCGTCCTTATGTACTGAATGATACATCGTGGCACATGTGTGACCGTACAACGACTGCGCCCAAAAACGGCGGACCATACAGTGCAAATATTGTGCACGCAGCTACGTGTCGTCTCCCTATGACAGCTGGATTGCAGTGTGGTACGCCATAGAGACGTGTGGGAGGAACGGACGCCGTGGATGGCGATCAGCATGAGCTGTCTGTTGATGTATTCGGACCTAGTCGTCTCTCCTCACACACCGTGATAGCATGGTGCACCGCGTTCCATATCTGCGACATGCTACAGAGGCCGGTTGACAGTCGTTCGAGCAATGGACATCGCATACGTACGGGGGCCACCTTCCACGTATTGTCTAGGCGTGCACATTTTGTTGCGTGTATGTGGGCAGACGTAGTGTGGTGTGACACCTGACACAGGCATGCAATAATCGTGGAAGTTGCAAATGGCGATGGACGCATACGTTTTCTGGTGAAGTTACGCAAATGAACAAATGGTAACCCGTTGTGGTGCGGTTGTTCTCGCTAGGGGTGAATCGGTGATGGCGACGGTAGGTTGAGGTACTAACCGGTTGTTCCAGCGATACCCACCATGCCGACGAAACTGAACGGCATCTGGGTGTGAAGCGATACGCGGCGGTGGCTGGGTGGGACCGTCCCCGGCCGGTGAGGGGGCGCCTCCCGGCGTGCTGGCCGCGCGGTGCGTGGGCGCACGCGCTACAGCCGGCTGGTGGGGGCGGCCAGTGGCAGGCGCGCCGGCCGACGGACGCGGCAGGCGTCGCAGCTGCGCGCCGGCGCACCCTGCGCGCGGCGCCGTGCGGCCAAAGTAGGTCCTCGCGGGCCCGGTGCGAAGCGCGGTGGACATCTTCAGTGTGCTGGTCCGATTGAGGACTGTGTGCGTTGAGGATGCGCCGCCGCCCGGCGCTCGGCGCCGCGACGCCGTCTGCTGCTCGGTCGCCCCAGCGGTTCTCGCTGGTGGTTTGTATCGCAGCTGTGCGGATGTGTTGGCGCGTGCGCTGTGCTGGGAGAGTTCGCTTCGGCACCCAAGTGGGGCTTTTGTCCTTCTGTGGCGCTGGCGTTGGAGCTGCCGGTCACCGTAGGTGGCGCGTGTTGTCTCCCGCCGGCAATGCCACGACAGCACGCTCCCGGGCCTCTGTCGGCAGCGGCAAGCTCAGTTGGGAGCACGGGTGGTCGCACCGAAAGCGTCTACTCGCCTAACTCCGGGCGATTGCGCCTCTCTCGAACCCGACCAAGTACTTGGGACGGCGCTGCGCGCCGCCGGGACCTGAGAGGGTTTCGAGGTGTATTGTGCAGGGGAGCTCAGCCTCCTCCTGTTTGCAGAATGATTGAGCGGACGCTTGCGTGTTCGCGCGGGCCCCCGGGACACACTCCCGGGCGGCCGGCTGCTCAGCTCTAGTTGACGCAGCTCCCTGGTTGATCCTGCCAGTAGTCATATGCTTGTCTCAAAGATTAAGCCATGCATGTCTCAGTACAAGCCGCATTAAGGTGAAACCGCGAATGGCTCATTAAATCAGTTATGGTTCCTTAGATCGTACCCACGTTACTTGGATAACTGTGGTAATTCTAGAGCTAATACATGCAAACAGAGTCCCGACCAGAGATGGAAGGGACGCTTTTATTAGATCAAAACCAATCGGTCGGCTCGTCCGGTCCGTTTGCCTTGGTGACTCTGAATAACTTTGGGCTGATCGCACGGTCCTCGTACCGGCGACGCATCTTTCAAATGTCTGCCTTATCAACTGTCGATGGTAGGTTCTGCGCCTACCATGGTTGTAACGGGTAACGGGGAATCAGGGTTCGATTCCGGAGAGGGAGCCTGAGAAACGGCTACCACATCCAAGGAAGGCAGCAGGCGCGCAAATTACCCACTCCCGGCACGGGGAGGTAGTGACGAAAAATAACGATACGGGACTCATCCGAGGCCCCGTAATCGGAATGAGTACACTTTAAATCCTTTAACGAGTATCTATTGGAGGGCAAGTCTGGTGCCAGCAGCCGCGGTAATTCCAGCTCCAATAGCGTATATTAAAGTTGTTGCGGTTAAAAAGCTCGTAGTTGGATTTGTGTCCCACGCTGTTGGTTCACCGCCCGTCGGTGTTTAACTGGCATGTATCGTGGGACGTCCTGCCGGTGGGGCGAGCCGAAGGCGTGCGACCGCCTCGTGCGTGCTCGTGCGTCCCGAGGCG
>NW_025729216.1:2720000-2722500 GCF_021461385.2 Schistocerca piceifrons
CGCGGGCCTCGGTTCGCGTCTGTTGGGCAGAGCCCCGGTGTCCTGGCTGGCTGCCCGGCGGTATATCTGGAGGAGTCGATTCGCCCCTTTGGGCGCTCGGGCTCCCGGCAAGCGCGCGCGGTTCTTCCCGGATGACGGACCTACCTGGCCCGGCCCCGGACCCGCGCCGCTGTTGGCTCGGGATGCTCTCGGGCGGAATAATCGCTCCCGTCAGCGGCGCTTCAGCTTTGGACAATTTCACGACCCGTCTTGAAACACGGACCAAGGAGTCTAACATGTGCGCGAGTCATTGGGCTGTACGAAACCTAAAGGCGTAATGAAAGTGAAGGTCTCGCCTTGCGCGGGCCGAGGGAGGATGGGGCTTCCCCGCCCTTCACGGGGCGGCGGCCTCCGCACTCCCGGGGCGTCTCGTCCTCATTGCGAGGTGAGGCGCACCTAGAGCGTACACGTTGGGACCCGAAAGATGGTGAACTATGCCTGGCCAGGACGAAGTCAGGGGAAACCCTGATGGAGGTCCGTAGCGATTCTGACGTGCAAATCGATCGTCGGAGCTGGGTATAGGGGCGAAAGACTAATCGAACCATCTAGTAGCTGGTTCCCTCCGAAGTTTCCCTCAGGATAGCTGGTGCTCGTACGAGTCTCATCCGGTAAAGCGAATGATTAGAGGCCTTGGGGCCGAAACGACCTCAACCTATTCTCAAACTTTAAATGGGTGAGATCTCCGGCTTGCTTGATATGCTGAAGCCGCGAGCAAACGACTCGGATCGGAGTGCCAAGTGGGCCACTTTTGGTAAGCAGAACTGGCGCTGTGGGATGAACCAAACGCCGAGTTAAGGCGCCCGAATCGACGCTCATGGGAAACCATGAAAGGCGTTGGTTGCTTAAGACAGCAGGACGGTGGCCATGGAAGTCGGAATCCGCTAAGGAGTGTGTAACAACTCACCTGCCGAAGCAACTAGCCCTGAAAATGGATGGCGCTGAAGCGTCGTGCCTATACTCGGCCGTCAGTCTGGCAGTCATGGCCGGTCCTTGCGGCCGGCCGCGAAGCCCTGACGAGTAGGAGGGTCGCGGCGGTGGGCGCAGAAGGGTCTGGGCGTGAGCCTGCCTGGAGCCGCCGTCGGTGCAGATCTTGGTGGTAGTAGCAAATACTCCAGCGAGGCCCTGGAGGGCTGACGCGGAGAAGGGTTTCGTGTGAACAGCCGTTGCACACGAGTCAGTCGATCCTAAGCCCTAGGAGAAATCCGATGTTGATGGGGGCCGTCATAGCATGATGCGCTTTGTGCTGGCCCCCGTTGGGCGAAAGGGAATCCGGTTCCTATTCCGGAACCCGGCAGCGGAACCGATACAAGTCGGGCCCCTCTTTTAGAGATGCTCGTCGGGGTAACCCAAAAGGACCCGGAGACGCCGTCGGGAGATCGGGGAAGAGTTTTCTTTTCTGCATGAGCGTTCGAGTTCCCTGGAATCCTCTAGCAGGGAGATAGGGTTTGGAACGCGAAGAGCACCGCAGTTGCGGCGGTGTCCCGATCTTCCCCTCGGACCTTGAAAATCCGGGAGAGGGCCACGTGGAGGTGTCGCGCCGGTTCGTACCCATATCCGCAGCAGGTCTCCAAGGTGAAGAGCCTCTAGTCGATAGAATAATGTAGGTAAGGGAAGTCGGCAAATTGGATCCGTAACTTCGGGATAAGGATTGGCTCTGAGGATCGGGGCGTGTCGGGCTTGGTCGGGAAGTGGGTCAGCGCTAACGTGCCGGGCCTGGGCGAGGTGAGTGCCGTAGGGGTGCCGGTAAGTGCGGGCGTTTAGCGCGGGCGTGGTCTGCTCTCGCCGTTGGTCGGCCTCGTGCTGGCCGGCGGTGCAGGATGCGCGCGCCTGCGCGGCGTTCGCGCCCCGGTGCTTCAACCTGCGTGCAGGATCCGAGCTCGGTCCCGTGCCTTGGCCTCCCACGGATCTTCCTTGCTGCGAGGCCGCGTCCGCCTTAGCGTGCTCCTCCGGGGGCGCGCGGGTGCGCGGATTCTCTTCGGCCGCCATTCAACGATCAACTCAGAACTGGCACGGACTGGGGGAATCCGACTGTCTAATTAAAACAAAGCATTGCGATGGCCCTAGCGGGTGTTGACGCAATGTGATTTCTGCCCAGTGCTCTGAATGTCAACGTGAAGAAATTCAAGCAAGCGCGGGTAAACGGCGGGAGTAACTATGACTCCTGAGTGCCTATGGGGGCCGGTCACACGTGAGGAGGTCGCTGCTGCCTTGCCGCCCAGGGGATCGGCAGCCGGGCCGGACGGCCTGACTCCAGCGGAGCTGCGGCGCCTGCCGCATGAAGTCCTGGTGAAACTCTTGAACCTCTTCCTCCTGGCCCGCGCCCTCCCCGAGCGTCTGCTTCGCGCCCGGACGTCACTTCTCCCCAAAACGGCTGCACCAACATCCCCCGCTGACTTTCGCCCCATTACGGTCTGCTCGGTGTTGGCGCGGACCTTTCACAAGGTTCTCGCGTCACGCCTGA
>NW_025729216.1:2727500-2737500 GCF_021461385.2 Schistocerca piceifrons
GCCAGACACTCTGATCACGCACCACTCTCTGCTTCTAACAGGCGCACATACAATACGTAAGCACCAGCATGGAACAACATCCAGTGCATCCTCTCCGCCACATTACACAATCCACACTATCACAACCAGACCAGGAGGTCCATGCGGAAAATAGAATATCCCACCCTTTCGACATCCACCATTGCGCAGATAAGGCACCAACACCCACACATGTCCTATACAACGGTGCACCCAACATCACAATAGTACCTCCTGTCACAGCGCACAAACAATGACATGACTCAAAGACACAGGTGTGACACAAGCATAGAATTGGAGCGCCGCCTCTAATAAGCCAAAGGTGCATCCTGACGTGACAAATCTGATCATGTCACAAGCATTCACTTACTATAATCACTATCAACGAACCTGCCGCCCCCGCCCCCCCCCCCCCCTACACCTTTCCTTACAACAACGTGTAACCGAACCTAACCTATGTTGTACCTTAACCTAACCTATGTTGTACCTTAACCTAACCTATGTTGTACCTTAACCTAACCTATGTTGTACCTTAACCTAACCTATGTTGTACCTTAACCTAACCTATGTTGTACCTTAACCTAACCTATGTTGTACCTTAACCTAACCTATGTTGTACCTTAACCTAACCTATGTTGTACCTTAACCTAACCCATGTTGTACCTTAACCTAACCCATGTTGTACCTTAACCTAACCCATGTTGTACCTTAACCTAACCCATGTTGTACCTTAACCTAACCCATGTTGTGCCTTAACCTAACCCATGTTGTGCCTTAACCTAACCCATGTTGTGCCTTAACCTAACCCATGTTGTGCCTTAACCTAACCCATGTTGTGCCTTAACCTAACCCATGTTGTGCCTTAACCTAACCCATGTTGTGCCTTAACCTAACCCATGTTGTGCCTTAACCTAACCCATGTTGTGCCTTAACCTAACCCACGTTGTGCCTTAACCTAACCCACGTTGTGCCTTAACCTAACCCACGTTGTGCCTTAACCTAACCCACGTTGTGCCTTAACCTAACCCACGTTGTGCCTTAACGTAACCCACGTTGTGCCTTAACGTAACCCACGTTGTCCGCTAACGTAACCCACGTTGTCCGCTAACGTAACCCACGTTGTCCGCTAACGTAACCCACGTTGTCCGCTAACGTAACCCACGTTGTCCGCTAACGTAACCCACGTTGTCCGCTAACGTAACCCACGTTGTCCGCTAACGTAACCCACGTTGTCCGCTAACGTAACCCACGTTGTCCGCTAACGTAACCCACGTTGTCGCCTAAACCTGCTCTGTAATTGTTATACGACTCGTTCAATTAGTGTAGTGTTGCCCACCCGCAACCCTCGCAATATAGTTCGCTACTCGCACTGCCCGCTCCCCTGTGTATCGCTTCATGTTAAACACCTTGCAAGTCTTGCTGACTTTCCACATGCTCCTGCTGTACACTGTAATGTGGATGGCAGCAGGACGTACATGCCGCGCCCCCCCCCCCCCCACACCTCCCCACGTCCCCACCTTGCCCCCTGCCTTCGCAAGCTGGTTGGTGAGAAGTTTGCATGTTCAATGCCCTTCGCATGCGACGTACTCAGGCTACGTTGTGGTGCGGCCTGTGTCAACTGTCCGCTGATGTCGTACGCGTAAACCACAATCTGTACTGCACATTCGTCCTTATGTACTGAATGATACATCGTGGCACATGTGTGACCGTACAACGACTGCGCCCAAAAACGGCGGACCATACAGTGCAAATATTGTGCACGCAGCTACGTGTCGTCTCCCTATGACAGCTGGATTGCAGTGTGGTACGCCATAGAGACGTGTGGGAGGAACGGACGCCGTGGATGGCGATCAGCATGAGCTGTCTGTTGATGTATTCGGACCTAGTCGTCTCTCCTCACACACCGTGATAGCATGGTGCACCGCGTTCCATATCTGCGACATGCTACAGAGGCCGGTTGACAGTCGTTCGAGCAATGGACATCGCATACGTACGGGGGCCACCTTCCACGTATTGTCTAGGCGTGCACATTTTGTTGCGTGTATGTGGGCAGACGTAGTGTGGTGTGACACCTGACACAGGCATGCAATAATCGTGGAAGTTGCAAATGGCGATGGACGCATACGTTTTCTGGTGAAGTTACGCAAATGAACAAATGGTAACCCGTTGTGGTGCGGTTGTTCTCGCTAGGGGTGAATCGGTGATGGCGACGGTAGGTTGAGGTACTAACCGGTTGTTCCAGCGATACCCACCATGCCGACGAAACTGAACGGCATCTGGGTGTGAAGCGATACGCGGCGGTGGCTGGGTGGGACCGTCCCCGGCCGGTGAGGGGGCGCCTCCCGGCGTGCTGGCCGCGCGGTGCGTGGGCGCACGCGCTACAGCCGGCTGGTGGGGGCGGCCAGTGGCAGGCGCGCCGGCCGACGGACGCGGCAGGCGTCGCAGCTGCGCGCCGGCGCACCCTGCGCGCGGCGCCGTGCGGCCAAAGTAGGTCCTCGCGGGCCCGGTGCGAAGCGCGGTGGACATCTTCAGTGTGCTGGTCCGATTGAGGACTGTGTGCGTTGAGGATGCGCCGCCGCCCGGCGCTCGGCGCCGCGACGCCGTCTGCTGCTCGGTCGCCCCAGCGGTTCTCGCTGGTGGTTTGTATCGCAGCTGTGCGGATGTGTTGGCGCGTGCGCTGTGCTGGGAGAGTTCGCTTCGGCACCCAAGTGGGGCTTTTGTCCTTCTGTGGCGCTGGCGTTGGAGCTGCCGGTCACCGTAGGTGGCGCGTGTTGTCTCCCGCCGGCAATGCCACGACAGCACGCTCCCGGGCCTCTGTCGGCAGCGGCAAGCTCAGTTGGGAGCACGGGTGGTCGCACCGAAAGCGTCTACTCGCCTAACTCCGGGCGATTGCGCCTCTCTCGAACCCGACCAAGTACTTGGGACGGCGCTGCGCGCCGCCGGGACCTGAGAGGGTTTCGAGGTGTATTGTGCAGGGGAGCTCAGCCTCCTCCTGTTTGCAGAATGATTGAGCGGACGCTTGCGTGTTCGCGCGGGCCCCCGGGACACACTCCCGGGCGGCCGGCTGCTCAGCTCTAGTTGACGCAGCTCCCTGGTTGATCCTGCCAGTAGTCATATGCTTGTCTCAAAGATTAAGCCATGCATGTCTCAGTACAAGCCGCATTAAGGTGAAACCGCGAATGGCTCATTAAATCAGTTATGGTTCCTTAGATCGTACCCACGTTACTTGGATAACTGTGGTAATTCTAGAGCTAATACATGCAAACAGAGTCCCGAGTTCCCACCCCTGAAGAGGGCCTGGGGCAGAACGCAGAGAACGTGACAGAATGGCATACTAAGATAAATCAATTGTTGGACACTAGTATCAAAAACGGTAAAATTAGTAACACAGCAGTACTCTCAATTAAGAAGGAGCTCGCCGCCTGGGCTATCGCTAGCGCGAAGCTCGAGGGACGACTCGAGGAATTGGAAAAGGAAAATGAACGACTACGGAAACAGCCCACCAAAACGTGGGCAGGAGTGGTCGCACAAGCGGCCACCAAAGCACAATCCACAAAAGAGACAATTGAAAAGGTATCCAAAAAGCCTGACACGGCTGTCTTCTTAAGACCCCTGCCAGGCCAGGATATCAAAAAAGTACAGGAATTATTTACAACTACCATAAATCCTGCAGCAGACAAAATAAAAATAAACAAGGTAAAGGCAACAAAAAACGTTGTTATAGTAGATGTTGCGACTGAAGAGGACAGGGACAAAATATTAAAACATGAAAAACTCAAAAAGGTTGTCAAGTGTGAACCGCCCAAAAAGCGGAATCCCTTAGTAATCCTATACGACGTACCCACTGCAATAAATGAAAACGACATCTATGAGACAATAAATCAACAAAATTTTGAGAACATGAGTCTGGACGATTTCAAAAAAGAGTTCAAATTACGATTTAGAACTGGACCCAGAGAGCGCGATGTTGTACACCATGTAGCTGAAGTTTCGGGGAATATGTGGCGTAAGCTCACTACTATGGGCAGAATCTACATGGGGTTCCACTCGATAAACGTTAGGGACTACCTTGTAGTTCCCCGGTGTCATAATTGTGGAGACCTCGATCATGTTCACAAACACTGTGAGCGAAAGCCGGCTTGCTCCAGGTGTGGTGCAGAAGATCACACCAGGAAAACGTGTGGCAAAACAGGGATATGTATCCCTTGTACAAGACGAGGAAAAAAGAACTGTAATGCCACGGGAAGAAATTGCCCCACATATAGGTTATTAGAACAGAGACTTATCTCGAGAACTGATTATGGCTGAGTCCATATCAGGCGGCAGGAAGCCTAAGAGGAAGTCTCCGAGTAAAAGGGCGAGGGATGCACTAAGGGCCAGCAGATTTAGGGAGTTCTTACAAGGAGTTACCAATATCCGAATCATGAAAGTAGACACGAAAGATGCTGGTGTACAAACGGACCCCTGTGGTTACATTGGTGCTTCCTCTCCCCCAAGACGGGGACTAGGGTCGCTTAAAGAGCTAGAACGACCAAAAGGGCATCCTGTGGCAAAACCACAGACGAACGTACCAGAGAAACAAGACATACAAGTCAATGTAATAGACAGTACATTTTCCTCTACCAACTCTGGTATACAAAAAGGTTTGGGCGTAGATCCCAAAAGGGTATACCCCAACCTAGAACACGCACTACAATTAGCACGCCTGGAGGAGCCGGCGGTCCTCACCACAGCCCTGAGGCATGTGGTACGTGTCGGTCATGAATACGGCAGAGACGTCACCTTCTCGGTGATGGAGGCTGTCGACAGAATACAGCTGAAGACAATGAATCTCCCCACCGACTTTGGAGCCCTGCGTGACCTGATCAAAAAAGTATTTGACAGACGAAATGAGAAATTTGATCTAGATGAACTCTACAGTCAATCTGTCATAACAAATGGAAGAATAGCCCACGACTGGAATAGGAACTGGCCCGAATCACATATAAGAACATATTATGCACGAGACCCATTTAAACGTAGGACAGATTAACTCACATAACAGCAAATTAGTCATGCAGGAACTCCGCAGAGTCGTGGAGGAGAGGAGTCTGGATGTGCTCTGTTTGCAGGAACCATACTCCCTGGCTGGGCGAATCCCATTTGCGGCAGCAAGTTGGCAGGTCATTCACAGTGGAGCAGAACCCAGAGCAGCTATAATGATCATCAACAAAGCGCTAAGAGCCACAGTTCTCTCCCAGTTTTCCGACGATCACTGCAACGTCGTGGAACTACAAACACCAGCTGGAGTACTATACATCATAAACATGTACTTCCAGTACGGCCGGACAATAGATGAATTCCTTGACAAGCTTACACAAGTAACCACGGCGTTGCGGGGACGTCGATGTGTTATTACAGCAGACATAAATGCCAAGTCCCCCCTGTGGTTCAGCGGCACACGAGATGACCGAGGAGAAAAGGCTGAAGAGACCATCATGGCGCTACAGCTAATGGTCGCCAATAAGCAAGGAAACCCGCCCACCTACGCAGGAGGTGGGGGCGAGGGCACCAACATTGACGTTACATTGGTCACGCCCAATCTCGCCACCAAAGTAACAAACTGGATGGTCTGGGACCAGGTAACAACCAGTGACCACAATCTTATCACATTCTCATTGGGAGACGAAGAATGCCGCTGGGACATGGGGTGGGAGACACAGCTAAACTACAACAGAGCTGACTGGGATCGCCTGGCAAGGGAGTGTGAAATACCGACATTGCCCGACGGTGACGAAAATGTCGAGGGATACGCAGAGGAGCTGGTGAAAGCAGTCGTAAGGGCGGTAAAGGCCGCTGTACCAACCAGGAGGAGAGCCGTAGCGGCCTCTCCGTCACCATGGTCAACCGAGCTGGGACAGATGCGCCAGTCTGTCAGGAGGGCCAGGAGGTACTACCAGCGAAGTGTCGTCTGGGAAGAAAAGCAACGTTGGCTGCTGAGATATAGAGAGGCCAAGGAGCACTTCCAGCAAGAGCTCAAAGCCGTGAGGCTACAGAGCTGGGAAAAGTATGTACAAACGCAACTAGCTACAGACCCATGGGGTGTACCATATAAGTTGGTGCGGGAAAAGATCAGGTCACCCATGGTGTTGTCCACCGTCAGGGATCAGGGCAGGATGACGGAAACCTGGCAGGAGACTGCTGAGGTCCTCCTCCGTGTCCTGCTGCCTGACGATGGCGAAAATGAGGACTCTGAGGCACAGCAGCAGATTCGGAGACAAGATCTAGAGGAATACCGAAACAACAATATGGTATATCCCTTCTCCGAGGAAGAAGTAGCTACACAAATAAAAGCCCTTAAAAGAGGCAAGGCTCCAGGCCCAGACGGCATCACCGCGGAGGTGGTGCAATTCCTGGCTCCCCAATTGGTGGCACCTCTCACAAAGTTGTACAACGAGTGTCTGCGGCTCGGGAAATTCCCCCAAATATGGAAAAGGGCTACAGTTGTAATAATCAAGAAAAGTCGAGACAAAGATCCACGAGAACCCAAATCCTACAGGCCCATATGTCTATTAGACACACTGGGGAAACTTTTTGAGAGGTTGCTGGCAGACAGACTGGCAGCACATCGAGTGTTGTGCGGGATGAGTAACAGACAATTCGGTTTCAGGACAGGGAGATCGGCGTCTGACGCCATCGCCCTGGCTGCTGAGGTCTGCGCCTCTACCCCGCACAAATACGTGGTCGGCATCATGGTGGATATCAGTGGCGCCTTTGACAGCCTGTGGTGGCCCTCGCTCTTCTCTCGATTGCGAGAGAAGGAGTGCCCTGCGTCGCTATATGGCTGTCTCAGGAGCTATTGTGAGAATAGGGAGGTCTGGCTATCGTCCCCTAGCGGAAGAGTAAGCAAAAAGATCACCAAGGGGTGTCCACAGGGGTCAGTCCTGGGGCCACTCTTTTGGGATGTTAATATGGAACCTCTTTTGGACAACCTTCAGAACAGCGACGATGTGCTAGAGGGCATAGCCTATGCGGACGACCTCCTCCTGCTGGTTGGTGGCCGTAGCCGCGAAGACTTAGAGCCGAAAATTGAAAGGGCTATAACAATCCTAAGTACATGGTGCCACCTGTCCAAAATGAAGATTTCTCCAACAAAATCTACATATCTACTCTTAAAAGGACAACTAGTTAGAAATCCAACTGTGAGGATAGACGGCTCACCAGTTCTTCGACGCCATGAAGCGCGATACCTGGGCGTAGTCGTCGATGAGAGGTGGACATATACATCACACATAGATACCGTTACACAAAAATCCTTGGAAACATTAAATCATCTCATTGCAATTGGACACAAGCGATTTCACCTACCACCAGAACTAATCAAATTATATCATAATAGCATATTGACTTCAATTGTAGGATATGGATCAGGAATCTGGGCCCACAGACTCACGAGGGTTATGCCTGCCATGGCTGTGAGAAGAGTGCAGCGGAGCATGTTACTAAGATCAGTGGGAGCATACAGAACTACACCTGGAGGAGCCCTAACAGTACTGATGGGGCTCTGCCCGCTCGACATTAAAATCCGGGAGCAGGCAGCATGGTACTGGATAAAAAAGGGAAACAGGGACAAAGTAGTTGAATTGATGGGGATATACGTGGGGAACAAAATTGAAATCAAACGAAGGGGGGAAGAACTTTGGCAAGAACAATGGGATAAAGAGGAAACCGGTCGGCGAACACATGAACTGCTGCCCAATATTAGGGAAAGGTTACAACTAAAGCACTTCACACCATCACGAGGACTGCTGCACTTCCTCACAGGTCATGGACCCTACCCGGCATATCTATGCCGGTTTGGGAAACAGGCGACACCAGCGTGTGACTGTGGGGCCACACCAGGCACCCCGGAACACGTGGTGTATGAGTGCCACCTCTTCGACGATGTAGCCGCGCAACTTCGTCAGCAATTACCAAATCACGACACGTATCACCTGCTCAGGCATGAGGACCACTTTACAATCTTGAATAAATTATCTAACGAAATATCACTCAAAGTGATAAGGGACTATTTAAGGAACAACAATTAAGACCTAACTATTCCCAAATTAGACTCTGCGCATTCTAACCTGTTCCGCCGAGGCGAGGACCTGGCCAGCCGCTTTACGGCTGGAATCCGCCATGCCTGGGATTAGGAGGTAGGGTGCGCCCAACTACCGATTGAGACACTCACCAACTTCGACACTAGGTTAAGATAGAGTAGACGTAGGATAAGCTAGGATAGAAACCATTAGTATAGTACTGCAGCGTATTGAAACTCCGGCCAGCCTGGTGCCAGGGGCACGTTCACCGGGATTAGCTCGGTGAACAAGGCCAACAATGTAGGTTTATACTATTCTGGCACAAATGTAAACGCTGCAGGTAGAAGTAGCTTAGCATAAGTAGAATATAACAATGTAGGAAAATAGACAGAAGTGCCCATAGTGTGAGCAACAGAAAAGTAACAAATTGTGTTAGCTGTAGTACTAATATAAAATACAAATGTATCAAATAGGACCCACTAATTGTATAAGGTGGTGGGTTGTTTGTATGATATAAGAATATTGAGAATAAAGATTTTTTTTTTTTTTTTAAAAAAAAAAAAAAAAAAAAAAAAAAAAAAAAAAAAAACAGAGTCCCGACCAGAGATGGAAGGGACGCTTTTATTAGATCAAAACCAATCGGTCGGCTCGTCCGGTCCGTTTGCCTTGGTGACTCTGAATAACTTTGGGCTGATCGCACGGTCCTCGTACCGGCGACGCATCTTTCAAATGTCTGCCTTATCAACTGTCGATGGTAGGTTCTGCGCCTACCATGGTTGTAACGGGTAACGGGGAATCAGGGTTCGATTCCGGAGAGGGAGCCTGAGAAACGGCTACCACATCCAAGGAAGGCAGCAGGCGCGCAAATTACCCACTCCCGGCACGGGGAGGTAGTGACGAAAAATAACGATACGGGACTCATCCGAGGCCCCGTAATCGGAATGAGTACACTTTAAATCCTTTAACGAGTATCTATTGGAGGGCAAGTCTGGTGCCAGCAGCCGCGGTAATTCCAGCTCCAATAGCGTATATTAAAGTTGTTGCGGTTAAAAAGCTCGTAGTTGGATTTGTGTCCCACGCTGTTGGTTCACCGCCCGTCGGTGTTTAACTGGCATGTATCGTGGGACGTCCTGCCGGTGGGGCGAGCCGAAGGCGTGCGACCGCCTCGTGCGTGCTCGTGCGTCCCGAGGCGGACCCCGTTGAAATCCTACCAGGGTGCTCTTTATTGAGTGTCTCGGTGGGCCGGCACGTTTACTTTGAACAAATTAGAGTGCTTAAAGCAGGCAAGCCCGCCTGACTACTGTGTGCATGGAATAATGGAATAGGACCTCGGTTCTATTTTGTTGGTTTTCGGAACCCGAGGTAATGATTAATAGGGACAGGCGGGGGCATTCGTATTGCGACGTTAGAGGTGAAATTCTTGGATCGTCGCAAGACGAACAGAAGCGAAAGCATTTGCCAAGTATGTTTTCATTAATCAAGAACGAAAGTTAGAGGTTCGAAGGCGATCAGATACCGCCCTAGTTCTAACCATAAACGATGCCAGCCAGCGATCCGCCGCAGTTCCTCCGATGACTCGGCGGGCAGCCTCCGGGAAACCAAAGCTTTTGGGTTCCGGGGGAAGTATGGTTGCAAAGCTGAAACTTAAAGGAATTGACGGAAGGGCACCACCAGGAGTGGAGCCTGCGGCTTAATTTGACTCAACACGGGAAACCTCACCAGGCCCGGACACCGGAAGGATTGACAGATTGATAGCTCTTTCTTGATTCGGTGGGTGGTGGTGCATGGCCGTTCTTAGTTGGTGGAGCGATTTGTCTGGTTAATTCCGATAACGAACGAGACTCTAGCCTGCTAACTAGTCGCGTGACATCCTTCGTGCTGTCAGCGATTACTTTTCTTCTTAGAGGGACAGGCGGCTTCTA
>NW_025729216.1:2745000-2747500 GCF_021461385.2 Schistocerca piceifrons
TGTACCTTAACCTAACCCATGTTGTACCCTAACCTAACCCATGTTGTACCTTAACCTAACCCATGTTGTACCTTAACCTAACCCATGTTGTGCCTTAACCTAACCCATGTTGTGCCTTAACCTAACCCATGTTGTGCCTTAACCTAACCCATGTTGTGCCTTAACCTAACCCATGTTGTGCCTTAACCTAACCCATGTTGTGCCTTAACCTAACCCATGTTGTGCCTTAACCTAACCCATGTTGTGCCTTAACCTAACCCATGTTGTGCCTTAACCTAACCCATGTTGTGCCTTAACCTAACCCACGTTGTGCCTTAACCTAACCCACGTTGTGCCTTAACCTAACCCACGTTGTGCCTTAACCTAACCCACGTTGTGCCTTAACGTAACCCACGTTGTGCCTTAACGTAACCCACGTTGTCCGCTAACGTAACCCACGTTGTCCGCTAACGTAACCCACGTTGTCCGCTAACGTAACCCACGTTGTCCGCTAACGTAACCCACGTTGTCCGCTAACGTAACCCACGTTGTCCGCTAACGTAACCCACGTTGTCCGCTAACGTAACCCACGTTGTCCGCTAACGTAACCCACGTTGTCGCCTAAACCTGCTCTGTAATTGTTATACGACTCGTTCAATTAGTGTAGTGTTGCCCACCCGCAACCCTCGCAATATAGTTCGCTACTCGCACTGCCCGCTCCCCTGTGTATCGCTTCATGTTAAACACCTTGCAAGTCTTGCTGACTTTCCACATGCTCCTGCTGTACACTGTAATGTGGATGGCAGCAGGACGTACATGCCGCGCCCCCCCCCCCCCACACCTCCCCACGTCCCCACCTTGCCCCCTGCCTTCGCAAGCTGGTTGGTGAGAAGTTTGCATGTTCAATGCCCTTCGCATGCGACGTACTCAGGCTACGTTGTGGTGCGGCCTGTGTCAACTGTCCGCTGATGTCGTACGCGTAAACCACAATCTGTACTGCACATTCGTCCTTATGTACTGAATGATACATCGTGGCACATGTGTGACCGTACAACGACTGCGCCCAAAAACGGCGGACCATACAGTGCAAATATTGTGCACGCAGCTACGTGTCGTCTCCCTATGACAGCTGGATTGCAGTGTGGTACGCCATAGAGACGTGTGGGAGGAACGGACGCCGTGGATGGCGATCAGCATGAGCTGTCTGTTGATGTATTCGGACCTAGTCGTCTCTCCTCACACACCGTGATAGCATGGTGCACCGCGTTCCATATCTGCGACATGCTACAGAGGCCGGTTGACAGTCGTTCGAGCAATGGACATCGCATACGTACGGGGGCCACCTTCCACGTATTGTCTAGGCGTGCACATTTTGTTGCGTGTATGTGGGCAGACGTAGTGTGGTGTGACACCTGACACAGGCATGCAATAACCGTGGAAGTTGCAAATGGCGATGGACGCATACGTTTTCTGGTGAAGTTACGCAAATGAACAAATGGTAACCCGTTGTGGTGCGGTTGTTCTCGCTAGGGGTGAATCGGTGATGGCGACGGTAGGTTGAGGTACTAACCGGTTGTTCCAGCGATACCCACCATGCCGACGAAACTGAACGGCATCTGGGTGTGAAGCGATACGCGGCGGTGGCTGGGTGGGACCGTCCCCGGCCGGTGAGGGGGCGCCTCCCGGCGTGCTGGCCGCGCGGTGCGTGGGCGCACGCGCTACAGCCGGCTGGTGGGGGCGGCCAGTGGCAGGCGCGCCGGCCGACGGACGCGGCAGGCGTCGCAGCTGCGCGCCGGCGCACCCTGCGCGCGGCGCCGTGCGGCCAAAGTAGGTCCTCGCGGGCCCGGTGCGAAGCGCGGTGGACATCTTCAGTGTGCTGGTCCGATTGAGGACTGTGTGCGTTGAGGATGCGCCGCCGCCCGGCGCTCGGCGCCGCGACGCCGTCTGCTGCTCGGTCGCCCCAGCGGTTCTCGCTGGTGGTTTGTATCGCAGCTGTGCGGATGTGTTGGCGCGTGCGCTGTGCTGGGAGAGTTTGCTTCGGCACCCAAGTGGGGCTTTTGTCCTTCTGTGGCGCTGGCGTTGGAGCTGCCGGTCACCGTAGGTGGCGCGTGTTGTCTCCCGCCGGCAATGCCACGACAGCACGCTCCCGGGCCTCTGTCGGCAGCAGCAAGCTCAGTTGGGAGCACGGGTGGTCGCACCGAAAGCGTCTACTCGCCTAACTCCGGGCGATTGCGCCTCTCTCGAACCCGACCAAGTACTTGGGACGGCGCTGCGCGCCGCCGGGACCTGAGAGGGTTTCGAGGTGTATTGTGCAGGGGAGCTCAGCCTCCTCCTGTTTGCAGAATGATTGAGCGGACGCTTGCGTGTTCGCGCGGGCCCCCGGGACACACTCCCGGGCGGCCGGCTGCTCAGCTCTAGTTGACGCAGCTCCCTGGTTGATCCTGCCAGTAGTCATATGCTTGTCTCAAAGATTAAGCCATGCATGTCTCAGTACAAGCCGCATTAAGGTGAAACCGCGAAT
>NW_025729216.1:2755000-2760000 GCF_021461385.2 Schistocerca piceifrons
CGCACCACAAAACATACCGCCATCTGTAGGTCTCCCGCAACATGACCTCCTCCAACGACGATACCGCCATCTATGCGACGCCAAGCCGATTAAGACAGCGATGGCGCCACAGTGCCCGCCTTTCGACGCCACCCACAAAGCCTGCAGCCTCTGTCGACCATAGCACCCATTCTCCAGTGGCTCTGCCGCACGAAGCCGTGGA
Source organism: Schistocerca piceifrons (assembly GCF_021461385.2). Classification (NCBI taxonomy): domain Eukaryota; kingdom Metazoa; phylum Arthropoda; class Insecta; order Orthoptera; family Acrididae; genus Schistocerca; species Schistocerca piceifrons. The sequence continues at coordinate 2,755,203 of NW_025729216.1, forward strand.
CCGGCAATGACTCTACCCGCACCCGTTCGTGGACCACCCCAACCGCCAAACTCGCACCTCCAGCGGATGAACGGCGGACGTTTCCCGCACTCGTAAAGTGCAATCCACCCCTATAACTTGCGTTTCATGAAGAGTTATTTCCAATATGCGACATTCCCGCTGTCCGTATACATGAGCCGCGACCTGTACCACTTACGAGCGAGAGACGCGATCGCGTTGCTCACTGTACGGCGTCCGATACCGAGCCATCAGCATGTCGGTCCCCATGCGCGTTGCACTCGCACTCGCACTCGCACTCGCAGTCGCAAAAACGTGGCGCAAATATATTACGCGGAAGAGTTATAACAGACCGAGCCCCACTGCATGGGGGGAGTCTTTGTCACTAATGTACACAGATGGAACATTTTGGACTGGAACCAGATTACCCGTACACACGGCGCTGATTAGTAATCAATGCAGAGCCATCAAACTACAGAAAATATATACAACTGTCCGTATACATGCTGAAAGAGTCTGCCCACAATGGGAACCACACGTCAGCCAGACACTCTGATCACGCACCACTCTCTGCTTCTAACAGGCGCACATACAATACGTAAGCACCAGCATGGAACAACATCCAGTGCATCCTCTCCGCCACATTACACAATCCACACTATCACAACCAGACCAGGAGGTCCATGCGGAAAATAGAATATCCCACCCTTTCGACATCCACCATTGCGCAGATAAGGCACCAACACCCACACATGTCCTATACAACGGTGCACCCAACATCACAATAGTACCTCCTGTCACAGCGCACAAACAATGACATGACTCAAAGACACAGGTGTGACACAAGCATAGAATTGGAGCGCCGCCTCTAATAAGCCAAAGGTGCATCCTGACGTGACAAATCTGATCATGTCACAAGCATTCACTTACTATAATCACTATCAACGAACCTGCCGCCCCCGCCCCCCCCCCCCCCTACACCTTTCCTTACAACAACGTGTAACCGAACCTAACCTATGTTGTACCTTAACCTAACCTATGTTGTACCTTAACCTATGTTGTACCTTAACCTAACCTATGTTGTACCTTAACCTAACCTATGTTGTACCTTAACCTAACCTATGTTGTACCTTAACCTAACCTATGTTGTACCTTAACCTAACCCATGTTGTACCTTAACCTAACCCATGTTGTACCTTAACCTAACCCATGTTGTACCTTAACCTAACCCATGTTGTGCCTTAACCTAACCCATGTTGTGCCTTAACCTAACCCATGTTGTGCCTTAACCTAACCCATGTTGTGCCTTAACCTAACCCATGTTGTGCCTTAACCTAACCCATGTTGTGCCTTAACCTAACCCATGTTGTGCCTTAACCTAACCCATGTTGTGCCTTAACCTAACCCATGTTGTGCCTTAACCTAACCCATGTTGTGCCTTAACCTAACCCATGTTGTGCCTTAACCTAACCCATGTTGTGCCTTAACCTAACCCATGTTGTGCCTTAACGTAACCCACGTTGTCCGCTAACGTAACCCACGTTGTCCGCTAACGTAACCCACGTTGTCCGCTAACGTAACCCACGTTGTCCGCTAACGTAACCCACGTTGTCCGCTAACGTAACCCACGTTGTCCGCTAACGTAACCCACGTTGTCCGCTAACGTAACCCACGTTGTCCGCTAACGTAACCCACGTTGTCCGCTAACGTAACCCACGTTGTCCGCTAACGTAACCCACGTTGTCGCCTAAACCTGCTCTGTAATTGTTATACGACTCGTTCAATTAGTGTAGTGTTGCCCACCCGCAACCCTCGCAATATAGTTCGCTACTCGCACTGCCCGCTCCCCTGTGTATCGCTTCATGTTAAACACCTTGCAAGTCTTGCTGACTTTCCACATGCTCCTGCTGTACACTGTAATGTGGATGGCAGCAGGACGTACATGCCGCGCCCCCCCCCCCCCACACCTCCCCACGTCCCCACCTTGCCCCCTGCCTTCGCAAGCTGGTTGGTGAGAAGTTTGCATGTTCAATGCCCTTCGCATGCGACGTACTCAGGCTACGTTGTGGTGCGGCCTGTGTCAACTGTCCGCTGATGTCGTACGCGTAAACCACAATCTGTACTGCACATTCGTCCTTATGTACTGAATGATACATCGTGGCACATGTGTGACCGTACAACGACTGCGCCCAAAAACGGCGGACCATACAGTGCAAATATTGTGCACGCAGCTACGTGTCGTCTCCCTATGACAGCTGGATTGCAGTGTGGTACGCCATAGAGACGTGTGGGAGGAACGGACGCCGTGGATGGCGATCAGCATGAGCTGTCTGTTGATGTATTCGGACCTAGTCGTCTCTCCTCACACACCGTGATAGCATGGTGCACCGCGTTCCATATCTGCGACATGCTACAGAGGCCGGTTGACAGTCGTTCGAGCAATGGACATCGCATACGTACGGGGGCCACCTTCCACGTATTGTCTAGGCGTGCACATTTTGTTGCGTGTATGTGGGCAGACGTAGTGTGGTGTGACACCTGACACAGGCATGCAATAATCGTGGAAGTTGCAAATGGCGATGGACGCATACGTTTTCTGGTGAAGTTACGCAAATGAACAAATGGTAACCCGTTGTGGTGCGGTTGTTCTCGCTAGGGGTGAATCGGTGATGGCGACGGTAGGTTGAGGTACTAACCGGTTGTTCCAGCGATACCCACCATGCCGACGAAACTGAACGGCATCTGGGTGTGAAGCGATACGCGGCGGTGGCTGGGTGGGACCGTCCCCGGCCGGTGAGGGGGCGCCTCCCGGCGTGCTGGCCGCGCGGTGCGTGGGCGCACGCGCTACAGCCGGCTGGTGGGGGCGGCCAGTGGCAGGCGCGCCGGCCGACGGACGCGGCAGGCGTCGCAGCTGCGCGCCGGCGCACCCTGCGCGCGGCGCCGTGCGGCCAAAGTAGGTCCTCGCGGGCCCGGTGCGAAGCGCGGTGGACATCTTCAGTGTGCTGGTCCGATTGAGGACTGTGTGCGTTGAGGATGCGCCGCCGCCCGGCGCTCGGCGCCGCGACGCCGTCTGCTGCTCGGTCGCCCCAGCGGTTCTCGCTGGTGGTTTGTATCGCAGCTGTGCGGATGTGTTGGCGCGTGCGCTGTGCTGGGAGAGTTCGCTTCGGCACCCAAGTGGGGCTTTTGTCCTTCTGTGGCGCTGGCGTTGGAGCTGCCGGTCACCGTAGGTGGCGCGTGTTGTCTCCCGCCGGCAATGCCACGACAGCACGCTCCCGGGCCTCTGTCGGCAGCGGCAAGCTCAGTTGGGAGCACGGGTGGTCGCACCGAAAGCGTCTACTCGCCTAACTCCGGGCGATTGCGCCTCTCTCGAACCCGACCAAGTACTTGGGACGGCGCTGCGCGCCGCCGGGACCTGAGAGGGTTTCGAGGTGTATTGTGCAGGGGAGCTCAGCCTCCTCCTGTTTGCAGAATGATTGAGCGGACGCTTGCGTGTTCGCGCGGGCCCCCGGGACACACTCCCGGGCGGCCGGCTGCTCAGCTCTAGTTGACGCAGCTCCCTGGTTGATCCTGCCAGTAGTCATATGCTTGTCTCAAAGATTAAGCCATGCATGTCTCAGTACAAGCCGCATTAAGGTGAAACCGCGAATGGCTCATTAAATCAGTTATGGTTCCTTAGATCGTACCCACGTTACTTGGATAACTGTGGTAATTCTAGAGCTAATACATGCAAACAGAGTCCCGACCAGAGATGGAAGGGACGCTTTTATTAGATCAAAACCAATCGGTCGGCTCGTCCGGTCCGTTTGCCTTGGTGACTCTGAATAACTTTGGGCTGATCGCACGGTCCTCGTACCGGCGACGCATCTTTCAAATGTCTGCCTTATCAACTGTCGATGGTAGGTTCTGCGCCTACCATGGTTGTAACGGGTAACGGGGAATCAGGGTTCGATTCCGGAGAGGGAGCCTGAGAAACGGCTACCACATCCAAGGAAGGCAGCAGGCGCGCAAATTACCCACTCCCGGCACGGGGAGGTAGTGACGAAAAATAACGATACGGGACTCATCCGAGGCCCCGTAATCGGAATGAGTACACTTTAAATCCTTTAACGAGTATCTATTGGAGGGCAAGTCTGGTGCCAGCAGCCGCGGTAATTCCAGCTCCAATAGCGTATATTAAAGTTGTTGCGGTTAAAAAGCTCGTAGTTGGATTTGTGTCCCACGCTGTTGGTTCACCGCCCGTCGGTGTTTAACTGGCATGTATCGTGGGACGTCCTGCCGGTGGGGCGAGCCGAAGGCGTGCGACCGCCTCGTGCGTGCTCGTGCGTCCCGAGGCGGACCCCGTTGAAATCCTACCAGGGTGCTCTTTATTGAGTGTCTCGGTGGGCCGGCACGTTTACTTTGAACAAATTAGAGTGCTTAAAGCAGGCAAGCCCGCCTGAATACTGTGTGCATGGAATAATGGAATAGGACCTCGGTTCTATTTTGTTGGTTTTCGGAACCCGAGGTAATGATTAATAGGGACAGGCGGGGGCATTCGTATTGCGACGTTAGAGGTGAAATTCTTGGATCGTCGCAAGACGAACAGAAGCGAAAGCATTTGCCAAGTATGTTTTCATTAATCAAGAACGAAAGTTAGAGGTTCGAAGGCGATCAGATACCGCCCTAGTTCTAACCATAAACGATGCCAGCCAGCGATCCGCCGCAGTTCCTCCGATGACTCGGCGGGCAGCCTCCGGGAAACCAAAGCTTTTGGGTTCCGGGGGAAGTATGGTTGCAAAGCTGAAACTTAAAGGAATTGACG
>NW_025729216.1:2767500-2770000 GCF_021461385.2 Schistocerca piceifrons
GCCCCCGCCCCCCCCCCCCCCTACACCTTTCCTTACAACAACGTGTAACCGAACCTAACCTATGTTGTACCTTAACCTAACCTATGTTGTACCTTAACCTAACCTATGTTGTACCTTAACCTAACCTATGTTGTACCTTAACCTAACCTATGTTGTACCTTAACCTAACCTATGTTGTACCTTAACCTAACCCATGTTGTACCTTAACCTAACCTATGTTGTACCTTAACCTAACCCATGTTGTACCTTAACCTAACCCATGTTGTACCTTAACCTAACCCATGTTGTACCTTAACCTAACCCATGTTGTACCTTAACCTAACCCATGTTGTGCCTTAACCTAACCCATGTTGTGCCTTAACCTAACCCATGTTGTGCCTTAACCTAACCCATGTTGTGCCTTAACCTAACCCATGTTGTGCCTTAACCTAACCCACGTTGTGCCTTAACCTAACCCACGTTGTGCCTTAACCTAACCCACGTTGTGCCTTAACCTAACCCACGTTGTGCCTTAACCTAACCCACGTTGTGCCTTAACCTAACCCACGTTGTGCCTTAACGTAACCCACGTTGTGCCTTAACGTAACCCACGTTGTCCGCTAACGTAACCCACGTTGTCCGCTAACGTAACCCACGTTGTCCGCTAACGTAACCCACGTTGTCCGCTAACGTAACCCACGTTGTCCGCTAACGTAACCCACGTTGTCCGCTAACGTAACCCACGTTGTCGCCTAAACCTGCTCTGTAATTGTTATACGACTCGTTCAATTAGTGTAGTGTTGCCCACCCGCAACCCTCGCAATATAGTTCGCTACTCGCACTGCCCGCTCCCCTGTGTATCGCTTCATGTTAAACACCTTGCAAGTCTTGCTGACTTTCCACATGCTCCTGCTGTACACTGTAATGTGGATGGCAGCAGGACGTACATGCCGCGCCCCCCCCCCCCCCCCCACACCTCCCCACGTCCCCACCTTGCCCCCTGCCTTCGCAAGCTGGTTGGTGAGAAGTTTGCATGTTCAATGCCCTTCGCATGCGACGTACTCAGGCTACGTTGTGGTGCGGCCTGTGTCAACTGTCCGCTGATGTCGTACGCGTAAACCACAATCTGTACTGCACATTCGTCCTTATGTACTGAATGATACATCGTGGCACATGTGTGACCGTACAACGACTGCGCCCAAAAACGGCGGACCATACAGTGCAAATATTGTGCACGCAGCTACGTGTCGTCTCCCTATGACAGCTGGATTGCAGTGTGGTACGCCATAGAGACGTGTGGGAGGAACGGACGCCGTGGATGGCGATCAGCATGAGCTGTCTGTTGATGTATTCGGACCTAGTCGTCTCTCCTCACACACCGTGATAGCATGGTGCACCGCGTTCCATATCTGCGACATGCTACAGAGGCCGGTTGACAGTCGTTCGAGCAATGGACATCGCATACGTACGGGGGCCACCTTCCACGTATTGTCTAGGCGTGCACATTTTGTTGCGTGTATGTGGGCAGACGTAGTGTGGTGTGACACCTGACACAGGCATGCAATAATCGTGGAAGTTGCAAATGGCGATGGACGCATACGTTTTCTGGTGAAGTTACGCAAATGAACAAATGGTAACCCGTTGTGGTGCGGTTGTTCTCGCTAGGGGTGAATCGGTGATGGCGACGGTAGGTTGAGGTACTAACCGGTTGTTCCAGCGATACCCACCATGCCGACGAAACTGAACGGCATCTGGGTGTGAAGCGATACGCGGCGGTGGCTGGGTGGGACCGTCCCCGGCCGGTGAGGGGGCGCCTCCCGGCGTGCTGGCCGCGCGGTGCGTGGGCGCACGCGCTACAGCCGGCTGGTGGGGGCGGCCAGTGGCAGGCGCGCCGGCCGACGGACGCGGCAGGCGTCGCAGCTGCGCGCCGGCGCACCCTGCGCGCGGCGCCGTGCGGCCAAAGTAGGTCCTCGCGGGCCCGGTGCGAAGCGCGGTGGACATCTTCAGTGTGCTGGTCCGATTGAGGACTGTGTGCGTTGAGGATGCGCCGCCGCCCGGCGCTCGGCGCCGCGACGCCGTCTGCTGCTCGGTCGCCCCAGCGGTTCTCGCTGGTGGTTTGTATCGCAGCTGTGCGGATGTGTTGGCGCGTGCGCTGTGCTGGGAGAGTTCGCTTCGGCACCCAAGTGGGGCTTTTGTCCTTCTGTGGCGCTGGCGTTGGAGCTGCCGGTCACCGTAGGTGGCGCGTGTTGTCTCCCGCCGGCAATGCCACGACAGCACGCTCCCGGGCCTCTGTCGGCAGCGGCAAGCTCAGTTGGGAGCACGGGTGGTCGCACCGAAAGCGTCTACTCGCCTAACTCCGGGCGATTGCGCCTCTCTCGAACCCGACCAAGTACTTGGGACGGCGCTGCGCGCCGCCGGGACCTGAGAGGGTTTCGAGGTGTATTGTGCAGGGGAGCTCAGCCTCCTCCTGTTTGCAGAATGATTGAGCGGATGCTTGCGTGTTCGCGCGGGCCCCCGGGAC
>NW_025729216.1:2777500-2782500 GCF_021461385.2 Schistocerca piceifrons
ACACTGCCACCTACAGGGATCCGACGGAACTACGCCACCCATGCCGGCAAAACAGTATCGCCATCTATGCAAATAGGGCGACACCACATGCAATACCGCCATCTATGCGCATCTGACAACACTACGTCCGCACCACAAAACATACCGCCATCTGTAGGTCTCCCGCAACATGACCTCCTCCAACGACGATACCGCCATCTATGCGACGCCAAGCCGATTAAGACAGCGATGGCGCCACAGTGCCCGCCTTTCGACGCCACCCACAAAGCCTGCAGCCTCTGTCGACCATAGCACCCATTCTCCAGTGGCTCTGCCGCACGAAGCCGTGGACCGGCAATGACTCTACCCGCACCCGTTCGTGGACCACCCCAACCGCCAAACTCGCACCTCCAGCGGATGAACGGCGGACGTTTCCCGCACTCGTAAAGTGCAATCCACCCCTATAATTTGCGTTTCATGAAGAGTTATTTCCAATATGCGACATTCCCGCTGTCCGTATACATGAGCCGCGACCTGTACCACTTACGAGCGAGAGACGCGATCGCGTTGCTCACTGTACGGCGTCCGATACCGAGCCATCAGCATGTCGGTCCCCATGCGCGTTGCACTCGCACTCGCACTCGCACTCGCAGTCGCAAAAACGTGGCGCAAATATATTACGCGGAAGAGTTATAACAGACCGAGCCCCACTGCATGGGGGGAGTCTTTGTCACTAATGTACACAGATGGAACATTTTGGACTGGAACCAGATTACCCGTACACACGGCGCTGATTAGTAATCAATGCAGAGCCATCAAACTACAGAAAATATATACAACTGTCCGTATACATGCTGAAAGAGTCTGCCCACAATGGGAACCACACGTCAGCCAGACACTCTGATCACGCACCACTCTCTGCTTCTAACAGGCGCACATACAATACGTAAGCACCAGCATGGAACAACATCCAGTGCATCCTCTCCGCCACATTACACAATCCACACTATCACAACCAGACCAGGAGGTCCATGCGGAAAATAGAATATCCCACCCTTTCGACATCCACCATTGCGCAGATAAGGCACCAACACCCACACATGTCCTATACAACGGTGCACCCAACATCACAATAGTACCTCCTGTCACAGCGCACAAACAATGACATGACTCAAAGACACAGGTGTGACACAAGCATAGAATTGGAGCGCCGCCTCTAATAAGCCAAAGGTGCATCCTGACGTGACAAATCTGATCATGTCACAAGCATTCACTTACTATAATCACTATCAACGAACCTGCCGCCCCCGCCCCCCCCCCCCCTACACCTTTCCTTACAACAACGTGTAACCGAACCTAACCTATGTTGTACCTTAACCTAACCTATGTTGTACCTTAACCTAACCTATGTTGTACCTTAACCTAACCTATGTTGTACCTTAACCTAACCTATGTTGTACCTTAACCTAACCTATGTTGTACCTTAACCTAACCTATGTTGTACCTTAACCTAACCTATGTTGTACCTTAACCTAACCTATGTTGTACCTTAACCTAACCTATGTTGTACCTTAACCTCACCTATGTTGTACCTTAACCTAACCTATGTTGTACCTTAACCTAACCTATGTTGTACCTTAACCTAACCTATGTTGTACCTTAACCTAACCTATGTTGTACCTTAACCTAACCCATGTTGTACCTTAACCTAACCCATGTTGTACCTTAACCTAACCCATGTTGTACCTTAACCTAACCCATGTTGTACCTTAACCTAACCCATGTTGTGCCTTAACCTAACCCATGTTGTGCCTTAACCTAACCCATGTTGTGCCTTAACCTAACCCATGTTGTGCCTTAACCTAACCCATGTTGTGCCTTAACCTAACCCATGTTGTGCCTTAACCTAACCCATGTTGTGCCTTAACCTAACCCATGTTGTGCCTTAACCTAACCCATGTTGTGCCTTAACCTAACCCATGTTGTGCCTTAACCTAACCCATGTTGTGCCTTAACCTAACCCATGTTGTGCCTTAACCTAACCCATGTTGTGCCTTAACCTAACCCATGTTGTGCCTTAACCTAACCCACGTTGTCCGCTAACGTAACCCACGTTGTCCGCTAACGTAACCCACGTTGTCCGCTAACGTAACCCACGTTGTCCGCTAACGTAACCCACGTTGTCCGCTAACGTAACCCACGTTGTCCGCTAACGTAACCCACGTTGTCCGCTAACGTAACCCACGTTGTCGCCTAAACCTGCTCTGTAATTGTTATACGACTCGTTCAATTAGTGTAGTGTTGCCCACCCGCAACCCTCGCAATATAGTTCGCTACTCGCACTGCCCGCTCCCCTGTGTATCGCTTCATGTTAAACACCTTGCAAGTCTTGCTGACTTTCCACATGCTCCTGCTGTACACTGTAATGTGGATGGCAGCAGGACGTACATGCCGCGCCCCCCCCCCCACACCTCCCCACGTCCCCACCTTGCCCCCTGCCTTCGCAAGCTGGTTGGTGAGAAGTTTGCATGTTCAATGCCCTTCGCATGCGACGTACTCAGGCTACGTTGTGGTGCGGCCTGTGTCAACTGTCCGCTGATGTCGTACGCGTAAACCACAATCTGTACTGCACATTCGTCCTTATGTACTGAATGATACATCGTGGCACATGTGTGACCGTACAACGACTGCGCCCAAAAACGGCGGACCATACAGTGCAAATATTGTGCACGCAGCTACGTGTCGTCTCCCTATGACAGCTGGATTGCAGTGTGGTACGCCATAGAGACGTGTGGGAGGAACGGACGCCGTGGATGGCGATCAGCATGAGCTGTCTGTTGATGTATTCGGACCTAGTCGTCTCTCCTCACACACCGTGATAGCATGGTGCACCGCGTTCCATATCTGCGACATGCTACAGAGGCCGGTTGACAGTCGTTCGAGCAATGGACATCGCATACGTACGGGGGCCACCTTCCACGTATTGTCTAGGCGTGCACATTTTGTTGCGTGTATGTGGGCAGACGTAGTGTGGTGTGACACCTGACACAGGCATGCAATAATCGTGGAAGTTGCAAATGGCGATGGACGCATACGTTTTCTGGTGAAGTTACGCAAATGAACAAATGGTAACCCGTTGTGGTGCGGTTGTTCTCGCTAGGGGTGAATCGGTGATGGCGACGGTAGGTTGAGGTACTAACCGGTTGTTCCAGCGATACCCACCATGCCGACGAAACTGAACGGCATCTGGGTGTGAAGCGATACGCGGCGGTGGCTGGGTGGGACCGTCCCCGGCCGGTGAGGGGGCGCCTCCCGGCGTGCTGGCCGCGCGGTGCGTGGGCGCACGCGCTACAGCCGGCTGGTGGGGGCGGCCAGTGGCAGGCGCGCCGGCCGACGGACGCGGCAGGCGTCGCAGCTGCGCGCCGGCGCACCCTGCGCGCGGCGCCGTGCGGCCAAAGTAGGTCCTCGCGGGCCCGGTGCGAAGCGCGGTGGACATCTTCAGTGTGCTGGTCCGATTGAGGACTGTGTGCGTTGAGGATGCGCCGCCGCCCGGCGCTCGGCGCCGCGACGCCGTCTGCTGCTCGGTCGCCCCAGCGGTTCTCGCTGGTGGTTTGTATCGCAGCTGTGCGGATGTGTTGGCGCGTGCGCTGTGCTGGGAGAGTTCGCTTCGGCACCCAAGTGGGGCTTTTGTCCTTCTGTGGCGCTGGCGTTGGAGCTGCCGGTCACCGTAGGTGGCGCGTGTTGTCTCCCGCCGGCAATGCCACGACAGCACGCTCCCGGGCCTCTGTCGGCAGCGGCAAGCTCAGTTGGGAGCACGGGTGGTCGCACCGAAAGCGTCTACTCGCCTAACTCCGGGCGATTGCGCCTCTCTCGAACCCGACCAAGTACTTGGGACGGCGCTGCGCGCCGCCGGGACCTGAGAGGGTTTCGAGGTGTATTGTGCAGGGGAGCTCAGCCTCCTCCTGTTTGCAGAATGATTGAGCGGACGCTTGCGTGTTCGCGCGGGCCCCCGGGACACACTCCCGGGCGGCCGGCTGCTCAGCTCTAGTTGACGCAGCTCCCTGGTTGATCCTGCCAGTAGTCATATGCTTGTCTCAAAGATTAAGCCATGCATGTCTCAGTACAAGCCGCATTAAGGTGAAACCGCGAATGGCTCATTAAATCAGTTATGGTTCCTTAGATCGTACCCACGTTACTTGGATAACTGTGGTAATTCTAGAGCTAATACATGCAAACAGAGTCCCGACCAGAGATGGAAGGGACGCTTTTATTAGATCAAAACCAATCGGTCGGCTCGTCCGGTCCGTTTGCCTTGGTGACTCTGAATAACTTTGGGCTGATCGCACGGTCCTCGTACCGGCGACGCATCTTTCAAATGTCTGCCTTATCAACTGTCGATGGTAGGTTCTGCGCCTACCATGGTTGTAACGGGTAACGGGGAATCAGGGTTCGATTCCGGAGAGGGAGCCTGAGAAACGGCTACCACATCCAAGGAAGGCAGCAGGCGCGCAAATTACCCACTCCCGGCACGGGGAGGTAGTGACGAAAAATAACGATACGGGACTCATCCGAGGCCCCGTAATCGGAATGAGTACACTTTAAATCCTTTAACGAGTATCTATTGGAGGGCAAGTCTGGTGCCAGCAGCCGCGGTAATTCCAGCTCCAATAGCGTATATTAAAGTTGTTGCGGTTAAAAAGCTCGTAGTTGGATTTGTGTCCCACGCTGTTGGTTCACCGCCCGTCGGTGTTTAACTGGCATGTATCGTGGGACGTCCTGCCGGTGGGGCGAGCCGAAGGCGTGCGACCGCCTCGTGCGTGCTCGTGCGTCCCGAGGCGGACCCCGTTGAAATCCTACCAGGGTGCTCTTTATTGAGTGTCTCGGTGGGCCGGCACGTTTACTTTGAACAAATTAGAGTGCTTAAAGCAGGCAAGCCCGCCTGAATACTGTGTGCATGGAATAATGGAATAGGACCTCGGTTCTATTTTGTTGGTTTTCGGAACCCGAGGTAATGATTAATA
>NW_025729216.1:2790000-2795000 GCF_021461385.2 Schistocerca piceifrons
CCATGCCGGCAAAACAGTATCGCCATCTATGCAAATAGGGCGACACCACATGCAATACCGCCATCTATGCGCATCTGACAACACTACGTCCGCACCACAAAACATACCGCCATCTGTAGGTCTCCCGCAACATGACCTCCTCCAACGACGATACCGCCATCTATGCGACGCCAAGCCGATTAAGACAGCGATGGCGCCACAGTGCCCGCCTTTCGACGCCACCCACAAAGCCTGCAGCCTCTGTCGACCATAGCACCCATTCTCCAGTGGCTCTGCCGCACGAAGCCGTGGACCGGCAATGACTCTACCCGCACCCGTTCGTGGACCACCCCAACCGCCAAACTCGCACCTCCAGCGGATGAACGGCGGACGTTTCCCGCACTCGTAAAGTGCAATCCACCCCTATAACTTGCGTTTCATGAAGAGTTATTTCCAATATGCGACATTCCCGCTGTCCGTATACATGAGCCGCGACCTGTACCACTTACGAGCGAGAGACGCGATCGCGTTGCTCACTGTACGGCGTCCGATACCGAGCCATCAGCATGTCGGTCCCCATGCGCGTTGCACTCGCACTCGCACTCGCACTCGCAGTCGCAAAAACGTGGCGCAAATATATTACGCGGAAGAGTTATAACAGACCGAGCCCCACTGCATGGGGGGAGTCTTTGTCACTAATGTACACAGATGGAACATTTTGGACTGGAACCAGATTACCCGTACACACGGCGCTGATTAGTAATCAATGCAGAGCCATCAAACTACAGAAAATATATACAACTGTCCGTATACATGCTGAAAGAGTCTGCCCACAATGGGAACCACACGTCAGCCAGACACTCTGATCACGCACCACTCTCTGCTTCTAACAGGCGCACATACAATACGTAAGCACCAGCATGGAACAACATCCAGTGCATCCTCTCCGCCACATTACACAATCCACACTATCACAACCAGACCAGGAGGTCCATGCGGAAAATAGAATATCCCACCCTTTCGACATCCACCATTGCGCAGATAAGGCACCAACACCCACACATGTCCTATACAACGGTGCACCCAACATCACAATAGTACCTCCTGTCACAGCGCACAAACAATGACATGACTCAAAGACACAGGTGTGACACAAGCATAGAATTGGAGCGCCGCCTCTAATAAGCCAAAGGTGCATCCTGACGTGACAAATCTGATCATGTCACAAGCATTCACTTACTATAATCACTATCAACGAACCTGCCGCCCCCGCCCCCCCCCCCCTACACCTTTCCTTACAACAACGTGTAACCGAACCTAACCTATGTTGTACCTTAACCTAACCTATGTTGTACCTTAACCTAACCTATGTTGTACCTTAACCTAACCTATGTTGTACCTTAACCTAACCTATGTTGTACCTTAACCTAACCTATGTTGTACCTTAACCTAACCTATGTTGTACCTTAACCTAACCTATGTTGTACCTTAACCTCACCTATGTTGTACCTTAACCTAACCTATGTTGTACCTTAACCTAACCTATGTTGTACCTTAACCTAACCTATGTTGTACCTTAACCTAACCTATGTTGTACCTTAACCTAACCTATGTTGTACCTTAACCTAACCTATGTTGTACCTTAACCTAACCTATGTTGTACCTTAACCTAACCCATGTTGTACCTTAACCTAACCCATGTTGTACCTTAACCTAACCCATGTTGTGCCTTAACCTAACCCATGTTGTGCCTTAACCTAACCCATGTTGTGCCTTAACCTAACCCATGTTGTGCCTTAACCTAACCCATGTTGTGCCTTAACCTAACCCATGTTGTGCCTTAACCTAACCCATGTTGTGCCTTAACCTAACCCATGTTGTGCCTTAACCTAACCCATGTTGTGCCTTAACCTAACCCATGTTGTGCCTTAACCTAACCCACGTTGTGCCTTAACCTAACCCACGTTGTGCCTTAACCTAACCCACGTTGTGCCTTAACCTAACCCACGTTGTGCCTTAACCTAACCCACGTTGTGCCTTAACGTAACCCACGTTGTCCGCTAACGTAACCCACGTTGTCCGCTAACGTAACCCACGTTGTCCGCTAACGTAACCCACGTTGTCCGCTAACGTAACCCACGTTGTCCGCTAACGTAACCCACGTTGTCCGCTAACGTAACCCACGTTGTCCGCTAACGTAACCCACGTTGTCCGCTAACGTAACCCACGTTGTCGCCTAAACCTGCTCTGTAATTGTTATACGACTCGTTCAATTAGTGTAGTGTTGCCCACCCGCAACCCTCGCAATATAGTTCGCTACTCGCACTGCCCGCTCCCCTGTGTATCGCTTCATGTTAAACACCTTGCAAGTCTTGCTGACTTTCCACATGCTCCTGCTGTACACTGTAATGTGGATGGCAGCAGGACGTACATGCCGCGCCCCCCCCCCCCCCCCACACCTCCCCACGTCCCCACCTTGCCCCCTGCCTTCGCAAGCTGGTTGGTGAGAAGTTTGCATGTTCAATGCCCTTCGCATGCGACGTACTCAGGCTACGTTGTGGTGCGGCCTGTGTCAACTGTCCGCTGATGTCGTACGCGTAAACCACAATCTGTACTGCACATTCGTCCTTATGTACTGAATGATACATCGTGGCACATGTGTGACCGTACAACGACTGCGCCCAAAAACGGCGGACCATACAGTGCAAATATTGTGCACGCAGCTACGTGTCGTCTCCCTATGACAGCTGGATTGCAGTGTGGTACGCCATAGAGACGTGTGGGAGGAACGGACGCCGTGGATGGCGATCAGCATGAGCTGTCTGTTGATGTATTCGGACCTAGTCGTCTCTCCTCACACACCGTGATAGCATGGTGCACCGCGTTCCATATCTGCGACATGCTACAGAGGCCGGTTGACAGTCGTTCGAGCAATGGACATCGCATACGTACGGGGGCCACCTTCCACGTATTGTCTAGGCGTGCACATTTTGTTGCGTGTATGTGGGCAGACGTAGTGTGGTGTGACACCTGACACAGGCATGCAATAATCGTGGAAGTTGCAAATGGCGATGGACGCATACGTTTTCTGGTGAAGTTACGCAAATGAACAAATGGTAACCCGTTGTGGTGCGGTTGTTCTCGCTAGGGGTGAATCGGTGATGGCGACGGTAGGTTGAGGTACTAACCGGTTGTTCCAGCGATACCCACCATGCCGACGAAACTGAACGGCATCTGGGTGTGAAGCGATACGCGGCGGTGGCTGGGTGGGACCGTCCCCGGCCGGTGAGGGGGCGCCTCCCGGCGTGCTGGCCGCGCGGTGCGTGGGCGCACGCGCTACAGCCGGCTGGTGGGGGCGGCCAGTGGCAGGCGCGCCGGCCGACGGACGCGGCAGGCGTCGCAGCTGCGCGCCGGCGCACCCTGCGCGCGGCGCCGTGCGGCCAAAGTAGGTCCTCGCGGGCCCGGTGCGAAGCGCGGTGGACATCTTCAGTGTGCTGGTCCGATTGAGGACTGTGTGCGTTGAGGATGCGCCGCCGCCCGGCGCTCGGCGCCGCGACGCCGTCTGCTGCTCGGTCGCCCCAGCGGTTCTCGCTGGTGGTTTGTATCGCAGCTGTGCGGATGTGTTGGCGCGTGCGCTGTGCTGGGAGAGTTCGCTTCGGCACCCAAGTGGGGCTTTTGTCCTTCTGTGGCGCTGGCGTTGGAGCTGCCGGTCACCGTAGGTGGCGCGTGTTGTCTCCCGCCGGCAATGCCACGACAGCACGCTCCCGGGCCTCTGTCGGCAGCGGCAAGCTCAGTTGGGAGCACGGGTGGTCGCACCGAAAGCGTCTACTCGCCTAACTCCGGGCGATTGCGCCTCTCTCGAACCCGACCAAGTACTTGGGACGGCGCTGCGCGCCGCCGGGACCTGAGAGGGTTTCGAGGTGTATTGTGCAGGGGAGCTCAGCCTCCTCCTGTTTGCAGAATGATTGAGCGGACGCTTGCGTGTTCGCGCGGGCCCCCGGGACACACTCCCGGGCGGCCGGCTGCTCAGCTCTAGTTGACGCAGCTCCCTGGTTGATCCTGCCAGTAGTCATATGCTTGTCTCAAAGATTAAGCCATGCATGTCTCAGTACAAGCCGCATTAAGGTGAAACCGCGAATGGCTCATTAAATCAGTTATGGTTCCTTAGATCGTACCCACGTTACTTGGATAACTGTGGTAATTCTAGAGCTAATACATGCAAACAGAGTCCCGACCAGAGATGGAAGGGACGCTTTTATTAGATCAAAACCAATCGGTCGGCTCGTCCGGTCCGTTTGCCTTGGTGACTCTGAATAACTTTGGGCTGATCGCACGGTCCTCGTACCGGCGACGCATCTTTCAAATGTCTGCCTTATCAACTGTCGATGGTAGGTTCTGCGCCTACCATGGTTGTAACGGGTAACGGGGAATCAGGGTTCGATTCCGGAGAGGGAGCCTGAGAAACGGCTACCACATCCAAGGAAGGCAGCAGGCGCGCAAATTACCCACTCCCGGCACGGGGAGGTAGTGACGAAAAATAACGATACGGGACTCATCCGAGGCCCCGTAATCGGAATGAGTACACTTTAAATCCTTTAACGAGTATCTATTGGAGGGCAAGTCTGGTGCCAGCAGCCGCGGTAATTCCAGCTCCAATAGCGTATATTAAAGTTGTTGCGGTTAAAAAGCTCGTAGTTGGATTTGTGTCCCACGCTGTTGGTTCACCGCCCGTCGGTGTTTAACTGGCATGTATCGTGGGACGTCCTGCCGGTGGGGCGAGCCGAAGGCGTGCGACCGCCTCGTGCGTGCTCGTGCGTCCCGAGGCGGACCCCGTTGAAATCCTACCAGGGTGCTCTTTATTGAGTGTCTCGGTGGGCCGGCACGTTTACTTTGAACAAATTAGAGTGCTTAAAGCAGGCAAGCCCGCCTGAATACTGTGTGCATGGAATAATGGAATAGGACCTCGGTTCTATTTTGTTGGTTTTCGGAACCCGAGGTAATGATTAATAGGGACAGGCGGG
>NW_025729216.1:2802500-2805000 GCF_021461385.2 Schistocerca piceifrons
AAATAGAATATCCCACCCTTTCGACATCCACCATTGCGCAGATAAGGCACCAACACCCACACATGTCCTATACAACGGTGCACCCAACATCACAATAGTACCTCCTGTCACAGCGCACAAACAATGACATGACTCAAAGACACAGGTGTGACACAAGCATAGAATTGGAGCGCCGCCTCTAATAAGCCAAAGGTGCATCCTGACGTGACAAATCTGATCATGTCACAAGCATTCACTTACTATAATCACTATCAACGAACCTGCCGCCCCCGCCCCCCCCCCCCTACACCTTTCCTTACAACAACGTGTAACCGAACCTAACCTATGTTGTACCTTAACCTAACCTATGTTGTACCTTAACCTAACCTATGTTGTACCTTAACCTAACCTATGTTGTACCTTAACCTAACCTATGTTGTACCTTAACCTAACCTATGTTGTACCTTAACCTAACCTATGTTGTACCTTAACCTAACCTATGTTGTACCTTAACCTCACCTATGTTGTACCTTAACCTAACCTATGTTGTACCTTAACCTAACCTATGTTGTACCTTAACCTAACCTATGTTGTACCTTAACCTAACCTATGTTGTACCTTAACCTAACCTATGTTGTACCTTAACCTAACCTATGTTGTACCTTAACCTAACCTATGTTGTACCTTAACCTAACCCATGTTGTGCCTTAACCTAACCCATGTTGTGCCTTAACCTAACCCATGTTGTGCCTTAACCTAACCCATGTTGTGCCTTAACCTAACCCATGTTGTGCCTTAACCTAACCCATGTTGTGCCTTAACCTAACCCATGTTGTGCCTTAACCTAACCCATGTTGTGCCTTAACCTAACCCATGTTGTGCCTTAACCTAACCCATGTTGTGCCTTAACCTAACCCATGTTGTGCCTTAACCTAACCCATGTTGTGCCTTAACCTAACCCATGTTGTGCCTTAACCTAACCCATGTTGTGCCTTAACGTAACCCACGTTGTCCGCTAACGTAACCCACGTTGTCCGCTAACGTAACCCACGTTGTCCGCTAACGTAACCCACGTTGTCCGCTAACGTAACCCACGTTGTCCGCTAACGTAACCCACGTTGTCCGCTAACGTAACCCACGTTGTCCGCTAACGTAACCCACGTTGTCCGCTAACGTAACCCACGTTGTCGCCTAAACCTGCTCTGTAATTGTTATACGACTCGTTCAATTAGTGTAGTGTTGCCCACCCGCAACCCTCGCAATATAGTTCGCTACTCGCACTGCCCGCTCCCCTGTGTATCGCTTCATGTTAAACACCTTGCAAGTCTTGCTGACTTTCCACATGCTCCTGCTGTACACTGTAATGTGGATGGCAGCAGGACGTACATGCCGCGCCCCCCCCCCCCCACACCTCCCCACGTCCCCACCTTGCCCCCTGCCTTCGCAAGCTGGTTGGTGAGAAGTTTGCATGTTCAATGCCCTTCGCATGCGACGTACTCAGGCTACGTTGTGGTGCGGCCTGTGTCAACTGTCCGCTGATGTCGTACGCGTAAACCACAATCTGTACTGCACATTCGTCCTTATGTACTGAATGATACATCGTGGCACATGTGTGACCGTACAACGACTGCGCCCAAAAACGGCGGACCATACAGTGCAAATATTGTGCAGGCAGCTACGTGTCGTCTCCCTATGACAGCTGGATTGCAGTGTGGTACGCCATAGAGACGTGTGGGAGGAACGGACGCCGTGGATGGCGATCAGCATGAGCTGTCTGTTGATGTATTCGGACCTAGTCGTCTCTCCTCACACACCGTGATAGCATGGTGCACCGCGTTCCATATCTGCGACATGCTACAGAGGCCGGTTGACAGTCGTTCGAGCAATGGACATCGCATACGTACGGGGGCCACCTTCCACGTATTGTCTAGGCGTGCACATTTTGTTGCGTGTATGTGGGCAGACGTAGTGTGGTGTGACACCTGACACAGGCATGCAATAATCGTGGAAGTTGCAAATGGCGATGGACGCATACGTTTTCTGGTGAAGTTACGCAAATGAACAAATGGTAACCCGTTGTGGTGCGGTTGTTCTCGCTAGGGGTGAATCGGTGATGGCGACGGTAGGTTGAGGTACTAACCGGTTGTTCCAGCGATACCCACCATGCCGACGAAACTGAACGGCATCTGGGTGTGAAGCGATACGCGGCGGTGGCTGGGTGGGACCGTCCCCGGCCGGTGAGGGGGCGCCTCCCGGCGTGCTGGCCGCGCGGTGCGTGGGCGCACGCGCTACAGCCGGCTGGTGGGGGCGGCCAGTGGCAGGCGCGCCGGCCGACGGACGCGGCAGGCGTCGCAGCTGCGCGCCGGCGCACCCTGCGCGCGGCGCCGTGCGGCCAAAGTAGGTCCTCGCGGGCCCGGTGCGAAGCGCGGTGGACATCTTCAGTGTGCTGGTCCGATTGAGGACTGTGTGCGTTGAGGATGCGCCGCCGCCCGGCGCTCGGCGCCGCGACGCCGTCTGCTGC
>NW_025729216.1:2815000-2817500 GCF_021461385.2 Schistocerca piceifrons
CGTTGTCCGCTAACGTAACCCACGTTGTCCGCTAACGTAACCCACGTTGTCCGCTAACGTAACCCACGTTGTCCGCTAACGTAACCCACGTTGTCCGCTAACGTAACCCACGTTGTCCGCTAACGTAACCCACGTTGTCCGCTAACGTAACCCACGTTGTCGCCTAAACCTGCTCTGTAATTGTTATACGACTCGTTCAATTAGTGTAGTGTTGCCCACCCGCAACCCTCGCAATATAGTTCGCTACTCGCACTGCCCGCTCCCCTGTGTATCGCTTCATGTTAAACACCTTGCAAGTCTTGCTGACTTTCCACATGCTCCTGCTGTACACTGTAATGTGGATGGCAGCAGGACGTACATGCCGCGCCCCCCCCCCCCCACACCTCCCCACGTCCCCACCTTGCCCCCTGCCTTCGCAAGCTGGTTGGTGAGAAGTTTGCATGTTCAATGCCCTTCGCATGCGACGTACTCAGGCTACGTTGTGGTGCGGCCTGTGTCATCTGTCCGCTGATGTCGTACGCGTAAACCACAATCTGTACTGCACATTCGTCCTTATGTACTGAATGATACATCGTGGCACATGTGTGACCGTACAACGACTGCGCCCAAAAACGGCGGACCATACAGTGCAAATATTGTGCACGCAGCTACGTGTCGTCTCCCTATGACAGCTGGATTGCAGTGTGGTACGCCATAGAGACGTGTGGGAGGAACGGACGCCGTGGATGGCGATCAGCATGAGCTGTCTGTTGATGTATTCGGACCTAGTCGTCTCTCCTCACACACCGTGATAGCATGGTGCACCGCGTTCCATATCTGCGACATGCTACAGAGGCCGGTTGACAGTCGTTCGAGCAATGGACATCGCATACGTACGGGGGCCACCTTCCACGTATTGTCTAGGCGTGCACATTTTGTTGCGTGTATGTGGGCAGACGTAGTGTGGTGTGACACCTGACACAGGCATGCAATAATCGTGGAAGTTGCAAATGGCGATGGACGCATACGTTTTCTGGTGAAGTTACGCAAATGAACAAATGGTAACCCGTTGTGGTGCGGTTGTTCTCGCTAGGGGTGAATCGGTGATGGCGACGGTAGGTTGAGGTACTAACCGGTTGTTCCAGCGATACCCACCATGCCGACGAAACTGAACGGCATCTGGGTGTGAAGCGATACGCGGCGGTGGCTGGGTGGGACCGTCCCCGGCCGGTGAGGGGGCGCCTCCCGGCGTGCTGGCCGCGCGGTGCGTGGGCGCACGCGCTACAGCCGGCTGGTGGGGGCGGCCAGTGGCAGGCGCGCCGGCCGACGGACGCGGCAGGCGTCGCAGCTGCGCGCCGGCGCACCCTGCGCGCGGCGCCGTGCGGCCAAAGTAGGTCCTCGCGGGCCCGGTGCGAAGCGCGGTGGACATCTTCAGTGTGCTGGTCCGATTGAGGACTGTGTGCGTTGAGGATGCGCCGCCGCCCGGCGCTCGGCGCCGCGACGCCGTCTGCTGCTCGGTCGCCCCAGCGGTTCTCGCTGGTGGTTTGTATCGCAGCTGTGCGGATGTGTTGGCGCGTGCGCTGTGCTGGGAGAGTTCGCTTCGGCACCCAAGTGGGGCTTTTGTCCTTCTGTGGCGCTGGCGTTGGAGCTGCCGGTCACCGTAGGTGGCGCGTGTTGTCTCCCGCCGGCAATGCCACGACAGCACGCTCCCGGGCCTCTGTCGGCAGCGGCAAGCTCAGTTGGGAGCACGGGTGGTCGCACCGAAAGCGTCTACTCGCCTAACTCCGGGCGATTGCGCCTCTCTCGAACCCGACCAAGTACTTGGGACGGCGCTGCGCGCCGCCGGGACCTGAGAGGGTTTCGAGGTGTATTGTGCAGGGGAGCTCAGCCTCCTCCTGTTTGCAGAATGATTGAGCGGACGCTTGCGTGTTCGCGCGGGCCCCCGGGACACACTCCCGGGCGGCCGGCTGCTCAGCTCTAGTTGACGCAGCTCCCTGGTTGATCCTGCCAGTAGTCATATGCTTGTCTCAAAGATTAAGCCATGCATGTCTCAGTACAAGCCGCATTAAGGTGAAACCGCGAATGGCTCATTAAATCAGTTATGGTTCCTTAGATCGTACCCACGTTACTTGGATAACTGTGGTAATTCTAGAG
The DNA here is from genome assembly GCF_021461385.2 of Schistocerca piceifrons. Classification (NCBI taxonomy): domain Eukaryota; kingdom Metazoa; phylum Arthropoda; class Insecta; order Orthoptera; family Acrididae; genus Schistocerca; species Schistocerca piceifrons. The sequence continues at coordinate 2,817,134 of NW_025729216.1, forward strand.
CTAATACATGCAAACAGAGTCCCGACCAGAGATGGAAGGGACGCTTTTATTAGATCAAAACCAATCGGTCGGCTCGTCCGGTCCGTTTGCCTTGGTGACTCTGAATAACTTTGGGCTGATCGCACGGTCCTCGTACCGGCGACGCATCTTTCAAATGTCTGCCTTATCAACTGTCGATGGTAGGTTCTGCGCCTACCATGGTTGTAACGGGTAACGGGGAATCAGGGTTCGATTCCGGAGAGGGAGCCTGAGAAACGGCTACCACATCCAAGGAAGGCAGCAGGCGCGCAAATTACCCACTCCCGGCACGGGGAGGTAGTGACGAAAAATAACGATACGGGACTCATCCGAGGCCCCGTAATCGGAA
>NW_025729216.1:2825000-2830000 GCF_021461385.2 Schistocerca piceifrons
GAGCCATCAGCATGTCGGTCCCCATGCGCGTTGCACTCGCACTCGCACTCGCACTCGCAGTCGCAAAAACGTGGCGCAAATATATTACGCGGAAGAGTTATAACAGACCGAGCCCCACTGCATGGGGGGAGTCTTTGTCACTAATGTACACAGATGGAACATTTTGGACTGGAACCAGATTACCCGTACACACGGCGCTGATTAGTAATCAATGCAGAGCCATCAAACTACAGAAAATATATACAACTGTCCGTATACATGCTGAAAGAGTCTGCCCACAATGGGAACCACACGTCAGCCAGACACTCTGATCATGCACCACTCTCTGCTTCTAACAGGCGCACATACAATACGTAAGCACCAGCATGGAACAACATCCAGTGCATCCTCTCCGCCACATTACACAATCCACACTATCACAACCAGACCAGGAGGTCCATGCGGAAAATAGAATATCCCACCCTTTCGACATCCACCATTGCGCAGATAAGGCACCAACACCCACACATGTCCTATACAACGGTGCACCCAACATCACAATAGTACCTCCTGTCACAGCGCACAAACAATGACATGACTCAAAGACACAGGTGTGACACAAGCATAGAATTGGAGCGCCGCCTCTAATAAGCCAAAGGTGCATCCTGACGTGACAAATCTGATCATGTCACAAGCATTCACTTACTATAATCACTATCAACGAACCTGCCGCCCCCGCCCCCCCCCCCTACACCTTTCCTTACAACAACGTGTAACCGAACCTAACCTATGTTGTACCTTAACCTAACCTATGTTGTACCTTAACCTAACCTATGTTGTACCTTAACCTAACCTATGTTGTACCTTAACCTAACCTATGTTGTACCTTAACCTAACCTATGTTGTACCTTAACCTCACCTATGTTGTACCTTAACCTAACCTATGTTGTACCTTAACCTAACCTATGTTGTACCTTAACCTAACCTATGTTGTACCTTAACCTAACCTATGTTGTACCTTAACCTAACCTATGTTGTACCTTAAGCTAACCCATGTTGTACCTTAACCTAACCCATGTTGTACCTTAACCTAACCCATGTTGTGCCTTAACCTAACCCATGTTGTGCCTTAACCTAACCCATGTTGTGCCTTAACCTAACCCATGTTGTGCCTTAACCTAACCCATGTTGTGCCTTAACCTAACCCATGTTGTGCCTTAACCTAACCCATGTTGTGCCTTAACCTAACCCATGTTGTGCCTTAACCTAACCCATGTTGTGCCTTAACCTAACCCATGTTGTGCCTTAACCTAACCCATGTTGTGCCTTAACCTAACCCATGTTGTGCCTTAACCTAACCCATGTTGTGCCTTAACCTAACCCACGTTGTGCCTTAACCTAACCCACGTTGTGCCTTAACCTAACCCACGTTGTGCCTTAACGTAACCCACGTTGTCCGCTAACGTAACCCACGTTGTCCGCTAACGTAACCCACGTTGTCCGCTAACGTAACCCACGTTGTCCGCTAACGTAACCCACGTTGTCCGCTAACGTAACCCACGTTGTCCGCTAACGTAACCCACGTTGTCCGCTAACGTAACCCACGTTGTCCGCTAACGTAACCCACGTTGTCGCCTAAACCTGCTCTGTAATTGTTATACGACTCGTTCAATTAGTGTAGTGTTGCCCACCCGCAACCCTCGCAATATAGTTCGCTACTCGCACTGCCCGCTCCCCTGTGTATCGCTTCATGTTAAACACCTTGCAAGTCTTGCTGACTTTCCACATGCTCCTGCTGTACACTGTAATGTGGATGGCAGCAGGACGTACATGCCGCGCCCCCCCCCCCCACACCTCCCCACGTCCCCACCTTGCCCCCTGCCTTCGCAAGCTGGTTGGTGAGAAGTTTGCATGTTCAATGCCCTTCGCATGCGACGTACTCAGGCTACGTTGTGGTGCGGCCTGTGTCAACTGTCCGCTGATGTCGTACGCGTAAACCACAATCTGTACTGCACATTCGTCCTTATGTACTGAATGATACATCGTGGCACATGTGTGACCGTACAACGACTGCGCCCAAAAACGGCGGACCATACAGTGCAAATATTGTGCACGCAGCTACGTGTCGTCTCCCTATGACAGCTGGATTGCAGTGTGGTACGCCATAGAGACGTGTGGGAGGAACGGACGCCGTGGATGGCGATCAGCATGAGCTGTCTGTTGATGTATTCGGACCTAGTCGTCTCTCCTCACACACCGTGATAGCATGGTGCACCGCGTTCCATATCTGCGACATGCTACAGAGGCCGGTTGACAGTCGTTCGAGCAATGGACATCGCATACGTACGGGGGCCACCTTCCACGTATTGTCTAGGCGTGCACATTTTGTTGCGTGTATGTGGGCAGACGTAGTGTGGTGTGACACCTGACACAGGCATGCAATAATCGTGGAAGTTGCAAATGGCGATGCACGCATACGTTTTCTGGTGAAGTTACGCAAATGAACAAATGGTAACCCGTTGTGGTGCGGTTGTTCTCGCTAGGGGTGAATCGGTGATGGCGACGGTAGGTTGAGGTACTAACCGGTTGTTCCAGCGATACCCACCATGCCGACGAAACTGAACGGCATCTGGGTGTGAAGCGATACGCGGCGGTGGCTGGGTGGGACCGTCCCCGGCCGGTGAGGGGGCGCCTCCCGGCGTGCTGGCCGCGCGGTGCGTGGGCGCACGCGCTACAGCCGGCTGGTGGGGGCGGCCAGTGGCAGGCGCGCCGGCCGACGGACGCGGCAGGCGTCGCAGCTGCGCGCCGGCGCACCCTGCGCGCGGCGCCGTGCGGCCAAAGTAGGTCCTCGCGGGCCCGGTGCGAAGCGCGGTGGACATCTTCAGTGTGCTGGTCCGATTGAGGACTGTGTGCGTTGAGGATGCGCCGCCGCCCGGCGCTCGGCGCCGCGACGCCGTCTGCTGCTCGGTCGCCCCAGCGGTTCTCGCTGGTGGTTTGTATCGCAGCTGTGCGGATGTGTTGGCGCGTGCGCTGTGCTGGGAGAGTTCGCTTCGGCACCCACGTGGGGCTTTTGTCCTTCTGTGGCGCTGGCGTTGGAGCTGCCGGTCACCGTAGGTGGCGCGTGTTGTCTCCCGCCGGCAATGCCACGACAGCACGCTCCCGGGCCTCTGTCGGCAGCGGCAAGCTCAGTTGGGAGCACGGGTGGTCGCACCGAAAGCGTCTACTCGCCTAACTCCGGGCGATTGCGCCTCTCTCGAACCCGACCAAGTACTTGGGACGGCGCTGCGCGCCGCCGGGACCTGAGAGGGTTTCGAGGTGTATTGTGCAGGGGAGCTCAGCCTCCTCCTGTTTGCAGAATGATTGAGCGGACGCTTGCGTGTTCGCGCGGGCCCCCGGGACACACTCCCGGGCGGCCGGCTGCTCAGCTCTAGTTGACGCAGCTCCCTGGTTGATCCTGCCAGTAGTCATATGCTTGTCTCAAAGATTAAGCCATGCATGTCTCAGTACAAGCCGCATTAAGGTGAAACCGCGAATGGCTCATTAAATCAGTTATGGTTCCTTAGATCGTACCCACGTTACTTGGATAACTGTGGTAATTCTAGAGCTAATACATGCAAACAGAGTCCCGACCAGAGATGGAAGGGACGCTTTTATTAGATCAAAACCAATCGGTCGGCTCGTCCGGTCCGTTTGCCTTGGTGACTCTGAATAACTTTGGGCTGATCGCACGGTCCTCGTACCGGCGACGCATCTTTCAAATGTCTGCCTTATCAACTGTCGATGGTAGGTTCTGCGCCTACCATGGTTGTAACGGGTAACGGGGAATCAGGGTTCGATTCCGGAGAGGGAGCCTGAGAAACGGCTACCACATCCAAGGAAGGCAGCAGGCGCGCAAATTACCCACTCCCGGCACGGGGAGGTAGTGACGAAAAATAACGATACGGGACTCATCCGAGGCCCCGTAATCGGAATGAGTACACTTTAAATCCTTTAACGAGTATCTATTGGAGGGCAAGTCTGGTGCCAGCAGCCGCGGTAATTCCAGCTCCAATAGCGTATATTAAAGTTGTTGCGGTTAAAAAGCTCGTAGTTGGATTTGTGTCCCACGCTGTTGGTTCACCGCCCGTCGGTGTTTAACTGGCATGTATCGTGGGACGTCCTGCCAGTGGGGCGAGCCGAAGGCGTGCGACCGCCTCGTGCGTGCTCGTGCGTCCCGAGGCGGACCCCGTTGAAATCCTACCAGGGTGCTCTTTATTGAGTGTCTCGGTGGGCCGGCACGTTTACTTTGAACAAATTAGAGTGCTTAAAGCAGGCAAGCCCGCCTGAATACTGTGTGCATGGAATAATGGAATAGGACCTCGGTTCTATTTTGTTGGTTTTCGGAACCCGAGGTAATGATTAATAGGGACAGGCGGGGGCATTCGTATTGCGACGTTAGAGGTGAAATTCTTGGATCGTCGCAAGACGAACAGAAGCGAAAGCATTTGCCAAGTATGTTTTCATTAATCAAGAACGAAAGTTAGAGGTTCGAAGGCGATCAGATACCGCCCTAGTTCTAACCATAAACGATGCCAGCCAGCGATCCGCCGCAGTTCCTCCGATGACTCGGCGGGCAGCCTCCGGGAAACCAAAGCTTTTGGGTTCCGGGGGAAGTATGGTTGCAAAGCTGAAACTTAAAGGAATTGACGGAAGGGCACCACCAGGAGTGGAGCCTGCGGCTTAATTTGACTCAACACGGGAAACCTCACCAGGCCCGGACACCGGAAGGATTGACAGATTGATAGCTCTTTCTTGATTCGGTGGGTGGTGGTGCATGGCCGTTCTTAGTTGGTGGAGCGATTTGTCTGGTTAATTCCGATAACGAACGAGACTCTAGCCTGCTAACTAGTCGCGTGACATCCTTCGTGCTGTCAGCGATTACTTTTCTTCTTAGAGGGACAGGCGGCTTCTAGCCGCACGAGATTGAGCAATAACAGGTCTGTGATGCCCTTAGATGTTCTGGGCCGCACGCGCGCTACACT
>NW_025729216.1:2837500-2840649 GCF_021461385.2 Schistocerca piceifrons
TAACCTATGTTGTACCTTAACCTAACCTATGTTGTACCTTAACCTAACCCATGTTGTACCTTAACCTAACCCATGTTGTACCTTAACCTAACCCATGTTGTGCCTTAACCTAACCCATGTTGTGCCTTAACCTAACCCATGTTGTGCCTTAACCTAACCCATGTTGTGCCTTAACCTAACCCATGTTGTGCCTTAACCTAACCCATGTTGTGCCTTAACCTAACCCATGTTGTGCCTTAACCTAACCCATGTTGTGCCTTAACCTAACCCATGTTGTGCCTTAACCTAACCCATGTTGTGCCTTAACCTAACCCATGTTGTGCCTTAACCTAACCCATGTTGTGCCTTAACCTAACCCATGTTGTGCCTTAACCTAACCCATGTTGTGCCTTAACCTAACCCATGTTGTGCCTTAACCTAACCCATGTTGTGCCTTAACGTAACCCACGTTGTCCGCTAACGTAACCCACGTTGTCCGCTAACGTAACCCACGTTGTCCGCTAACGTAACCCACGTTGTCCGCTAACGTAACCCACGTTGTCCGCTAACGTAACCCACGTTGTCCGCTAACGTAACCCACGTTGTCCGCTAACGTAACCCACGTTGTCCGCTAACGTAACCCACGTTGTCGCCTAAACCTGCTCTGTAATTGTTATACGACTCGTTCAATTAGTGTAGTGTTGCCCACCCGCAACCCTCGCAATATAGTTCGCTACTCGCACTGCCCGCTCCCCTGTGTATCGCTTCATGTTAAACACCTTGCAAGTCTTGCTGACTTTCCACATGCTCCTGCTGTACACTGTAATGTGGATGGCAGCAGGACGTACATGCCGCGCCCCCCCCCCCCCCCACACCTCCCCACGTCCCCACCTTGCCCCCTGCCTTCGCAAGCTGGTTGGTGAGAAGTTTGCATGTTCAATGCCCTTCGCATGCGACGTACTCAGGCTACGTTGTGGTGCGGCCTGTGTCAACTGTCCGCTGATGTCGTACGCGTAAACCACAATCTGTACTGCACATTCGTCCTTATGTACTGAATGATACATCGTGGCACATGTGTGACCGTACAACGACTGCGCCCAAAAACGGCGGACCATACAGTGCAAATATTGTGCACGCAGCTACGTGTCGTCTCCCTATGACAGCTGGATTGCAGTGTGGTACGCCATAGAGACGTGTGGGAGGAACGGACGCCGTGGATGGCGATCAGCATGAGCTGTCTGTTGATGTATTCGGACCTAGTCGTCTCTCCTCACACACCGTGATAGCATGGTGCACCGCGTTCCATATCTGCGACATGCTACAGAGGCCGGTTGACAGTCGTTCGAGCAATGGACATCGCATACGTACGGGGGCCACCTTCCACGTATTGTCTAGGCGTGCACATTTTGTTGCGTGTATGTGGGCAGACGTAGTGTGGTGTGACACCTGACACAGGCATGCAATAATCGTGGAAGTTGCAAATGGCGATGGACGCATACGTTTTCTGGTGAAGTTACGCAAATGAACAAATGGTAACCCGTTGTGGTGCGGTTGTTCTCGCTAGGGGTGAATCGGTGATGGCGACGGTAGGTTGAGGTACTAACCGGTTGTTCCAGCGATACCCACCATGCCGACGAAACTGAACGGCATCTGGGTGTGAAGCGATACGCGGCGGTGGCTGGGTGGGACCGTCCCCGGCCGGTGAGGGGGCGCCTCCCGGCGTGCTGGCCGCGCGGTGCGTGGGCGCACGCGCTACAGCCGGCTGGTGGGGGCGGCCAGTGGCAGGCGCGCCGGCCGACGGACGCGGCAGGCGTCGCAGCTGCGCGCCGGCGCACCCTGCGCGCGGCGCCGTGCGGCCAAAGTAGGTCCTCGCGGGCCCGGTGCGAAGCGCGGTGGACATCTTCAGTGTGCTGGTCCGATTGAGGACTGTGTGCGTTGAGGATGCGCCGCCGCCCGGCGCTCGGCGCCGCGACGCCGTCTGCTGCTCGGTCGCCCCAGCGGTTCTCGCTGGTGGTTTGTATCGCAGCTGTGCGGATGTGTTGGCGCGTGCGCTGTGCTGGGAGAGTTCGCTTCGGCACCCAAGTGGGGCTTTTGTCCTTCTGTGGCGCTGGCGTTGGAGCTGCCGGTCACCGTAGGTGGCGCGTGTTGTCTCCCGCCGGCAATGCCACGACAGCACGCTCCCGGGCCTCTGTCGGCAGCGGCAAGCTCAGTTGGGAGCACGGGTGGTCGCACCGAAAGCGTCTACTCGCCTAACTCCGGGCGATTGCGCCTCTCTCGAACCCGACCAAGTACTTGGGACGGCGCTGCGCGCCGCCGGGACCTGAGAGGGTTTCGAGGTGTATTGTGCAGGGGAGCTCAGCCTCCTCCTGTTTGCAGAATGATTGAGCGGACGCTTGCGTGTTCGCGCGGGCCCCCGGGACACACTCCCGGGCGGCCGGCTGCTCAGCTCTAGTTGACGCAGCTCCCTGGTTGATCCTGCCAGTAGTCATATGCTTGTCTCAAAGATTAAGCCATGCATGTCTCAGTACAAGCCGCATTAAGGTGAAACCGCGAATGGCTCATTAAATCAGTTATGGTTCCTTAGATCGTACCCACGTTACTTGGATAACTGTGGTAATTCTAGAGCTAATACATGCAAACAGAGTCCCGACCAGAGATGGAAGGGACGCTTTTATTAGATCAAAACCAATCGGTCGGCTCGTCCGGTCCGTTTGCCTTGGTGACTCTGAATAACTTTGGGCTGATCGCACGGTCCTCGTACCGGCGACGCATCTTTCAAATGTCTGCCTTATCAACTGTCGATGGTAGGTTCTGCGCCTACCATGGTTGTAACGGGTAACGGGGAATCAGGGTTCGATTCCGGAGAGGGAGCCTGAGAAACGGCTACCACATCCAAGGAAGGCAGCAGGCGCGCAAATTACCCACTCCCGGCACGGGGAGGTAGTGACGAAAAATAACGATACGGGACTCATCCGAGGCCCCGTAATCGGAATGAGTACACTTTAAATCCTTTAACGAGTATCTATTGGAGGGCAAGTCTGGTGCCAGCAGCCGCGGTAATTCCAGCTCCAATAGCGTATATTAAAGTTGTTGCGGTTAAAAAGCTCGTAGTTGGATTTGTGTCCCACGCTGTTGGTTCACCGCCCGTCGGTGTTTAACTGGCATGTATC
>NW_025729217.1:7500-10000 GCF_021461385.2 Schistocerca piceifrons
GATCGCCATCCACGGCGTCCGTTCCTCCCACACGTCTCTATGGCGTACCACACTGCAATCCAGCTCTCATAGGGAGACGACACGTAGCTGCGTGCACAATATTTGCACTGTATGGTCCGCCGTTTTTTGGGCGCAGTCGTTGTACGGTCACACATGTGCCACGATGTATCATTCGGTACATAAGGACGAATGTGCAGTACAGATTGTGGTTTACGCGTACGACATTAGCGGACGGTTGACACAGGCCGCACCACAACGTAGCCTGAGTACGTCGCATGCGAAGGGCATTGAACATGCAAACTTCTCACCAACCAGCTTGCGAAGGCAGGGGGGCAAAGGTGGGGGACGTGGGGAGGGGCGGCATGTACGTCCTGCTGCCATCCACATTACAGTGTACAGCAGGAGCATGTGGAAAGTCAGCAAGACTTGCAAGGTGTTTAACATGAAGCGATACACAGGGGAGCGGGCAGTGCGAGTAGCGAACTATATTGCGAGGGTTGCGGGTGGGCAACACTACACTAATTGAACGAGTCGTATAACAATTACAGAGCAGGTTTAGGCGACAACATGGGTTACGTTAGGGGACAAACGTGGGTTACGTTAGGGGGACAACGTGGGTTAGGTTAAGGGCACAACGTGGGTTAGGTTAAGGCACAACGTGGGTTAGGTTAAGGCACAACGTGGGTTAGGTTAAGGCACAACGTGGGTTAGGTTAAGGCACAACGTGGTTAGGTTAAGGCACAAACGTGGGTTAGGTTAAGGCACAACGTGGGTTAGGTTAAGGCACAACGTGGGTTAGGTTAAGGCACAACGTGGGTTAGGTTAAGGCACAACGTGGGTTAGGTTAAGGCACAACGTGGGTTAGGTTAAGGCACAACGTGGGTTAGGTTAAGGCACAACGTGGGTTAGGTTAAGGTACAACATGGGTTAGGTTAAGGTACAACATGGGTTAGGTTAAGGTACAACATGGGTTAGGTTAAGGTACAACATGGGTTAGGTTAAGGTACAACATGGGTTAGGTTAAGGTACAACATGGGTTAGGTTAAGGTACAACATGGGTTAGGTTAAGGTACAACATAGGTTAGGTTAAGGTACAACATGGGTTAGGTTAAGGTACAACATAGGTTAGGTTAAGGTACAACATAGGTTAGGTTAAGGTACAACATAGGTTAGGTTAAGGTACAACATAGGTTAGGTTAAGGTACAAACATAGGTTAGGTTAAGGTACAACATAGGTTAGGTTAAGGTACAACATAGGTTAGGTTTAAGGTACAACATAGGTTAGGTTAGGTTAGGTTAGGTTACACGTTGTTGTAAGGAAAGGTGTAGGGGGGGGGGGGGGGGGGCGGGGGCGGCAGGTTCGTTGATAGTGATTATAGTAAGTGAATGCTTGTGACATGATCAGATTTGTCACGTCAGGATGCACCTTTGGCTTATTAGAGGCGGCGCTCCAATTCTATGCTTGTGTGAGACCTGTGTCTTTGACTCATGTCATTGTTTGTGCGCTGTGACAGGAGGTACTATTGTGATGTTGGGTGCACCGTTGTATAGGACATGTGTGGGTGTTGGTGCCTGGTCTGCGCAATGGTGGATGTCGAAAGGCTGGGATATTGTATTTTCCGCATGGACCTCCTGGTCTGGTTGTGATAGTGTGGATTGTGTAATGTGGCGGAGAAGATGCACTGGATGTTGTTCCATGCTGGTGCTTACATATTGTATGTGCGCCTGTTAGAAGCAGAGAGTGGTGCGTGATCAGAGTGTCTGGCTGACGTGTGGTTCCCATTGTGGGCAGACTCTTTCAGCATGTATACGGACAGTTGTGTATATTTATTGTAGTTTGATGGCTCTGCATTGATTACTAATCAGCGCCGTGTGTACGGGTAATCTGGTTCCAGTCCAAAATGTTCCATCTGTGTACATTAGTGACAAAGACTCCCCCCATGCAGTGGGGCTCGGTCTGTTATAGCTCTTCCGCGTAATATATTTGCCCCACGTTTTTGCGACTGCGAGTGCGAGTGCAACGCGCATGGGGACCGACATGCTGATGGCTCGGTATCGGACGCCGTACAGTGAGCAACGCGATCGCGTCTCTCGCTCGTAAGTGGTACAGGTCGCGGCTCATGTATAGGGACAGCGGGAATGTCGCATATTGGAAATAACTCTTCATGAAACGCAAGTTATAGGGGTGGATTGCACTTTACGAGTGCGGGAAACTTCCGCCGTTCATCCGCTGGAGGTGCGCGTGTGGCGGTTGGGGTGGTGCACGAACGGGTGCGGGTGGAGTCATTGCCGGTCCACGGCTTCGTGCGGCAGAGCCACTGGAGATTGGGTGCTATGGTCGACAGAGGCTGCAGGCTTTGTGGGTGGCGTCGAAAGGCGGGCACTGTGGCGCCATCGCTGTCTTAATCGGCTTGGCGTCGCATAGATGGCGGTATCGTCGTTGGAGGAGGTCATGTTGCGGGAGACCTACAGATGGCGGTATGTTTTGTGGTGCGGACGT
>NW_025729217.1:17500-20000 GCF_021461385.2 Schistocerca piceifrons
CTTGTACTGAGACATGCATGGCTTAATCTTTGAGACAAGCATATGACTACTGGCAGGATCAACCAGGGAGCTGCGTCAACTAGAGCTGAGCAGCCGGCCGCCCGGGAGTGTGTCCCGGGGGCCCGCGCGAACACGCAAGCGTCCGCTCAATCATTCTGCAAACAGGAGGAGGCTGAGCTCCCCTGCACAATACACCTCGAAACCCTCTCAGGTCCCGGCGGCGCGCAGCGCCGTCCCAAGTACTTGGTCGGGTTCGAGAGAGGCGCAATCGCCCGGAGTTAGGCGAGTAGACGCTTTCGGTGCGACCACCCGTGCTCCCAACTGAGCTTGCCGCTGCCGACAGAGGCCCGGGAGCGTGCTGTCGTGGCATTGCCGGCGGGAGACAACACGCGCCACCTACGGTGACCGGCAGCTCCAACGCCAGCGCCACAGAAGGACAAAAGCCCCACTTGGGTGCCGAAGCGAACTCTCCCAGCACAGCGCACGCGCCAACACATCCGCACAGCTGCGATACAAACCACCAGCGAGAACCGCTGGGGCGACCGAGCAGCAGACGGCGTCGCGGCGCCGAGCGCCGGGCGGCGGCGCATCCTCAACGCACACAGTCCTCAATCGGACCAGCACACTGAAGATGTCCACCGCGCTTCGCACCGGGCCCGCGAGGACCTACTTTGGCCGCACGGCGCCGCGCGCAGGGTGCGCCGGCGCGCAGCTGCGACGCCTGCCGCGTCCGTCGGCCGGCGCGCCTGCCACTGGCCGCCCCCACCAGCCGGCTGTAGCGCGTGCGCCCACGCACCGCGCGGCCAGCACGCCGGGAGGCGCCCCCTCACCGGCCGGGGACGGTCCCACCCAGCCACCGCCGCGTATCGCTTCACACCCAGATGCCGTTCAGTTTCGTCGGCATGGTGGGTATCGCTGGAACAACCGGTTCGTACCTCAACCTATCGTCGCCATCACCGATTCACCCCTAGCGAGAACAACCGCACCACAACAGGTTACCATTTGTTCATTTGCGTAACTTCACCAGAAAACGCAGGCGTCCATCGCCATTTGCAACTTCAACGATTATTGCATGCCTGTGTCAGGTGTCACGCCACACTACGTCTGCCCACATACACGCAACAAAATGTGCACGCCTAGACAATACGTGGAAGGTGGCCCCCGTACGTATGCGATGTCCATTGCTCGAACGACTGTCAACCGGCCTCTGTAGCATGTCGCAGATATGGAACGCGGTGCACCATGCCATCACGGTGTGTGAGGAGAGACGACTAGGTCCGAATACATCAACAGACAGCTCATGCTGATCGCCATCCACGGCGTCCGTTCCTCCCACACGTCTCTATGGCGTACCACACTGCAATCCAGCTCTCATAGGGAGACGACACGTAGCTGCGTGCACAATATTTGCACTGTATGGTCCGCCGTTTTTGGGCGCAGTCGTTGTACGGTCACACATGTGCCACGATGTATCATTCGGTACATAAGGACGAATGTGCAGTACAGATTGTGGTTTACGCGTACGACATTAGCGGACGGTTGACACAGGCCGCACCACAACGTAGCCTGAGTACGTCGCATGCGAAGGGCATTGAACATGCAAACTTCTCACCAACCAGCTTGCGAAGGCAGGGGGGCAAGGTGGGGACGTGGGGAGGGGCGGCATGTACGTCCTGCTGCCATCCACATTACAGTGTACAGCAGGAGCATGTGGAAAGTCAGCAAGACTTGCAAGGTGTTTAACATGAAGCGATACACAGGGGAGCGGGCAGTGCGAGTAGCGAACTATATTGCGAGGGTTGCGGGTGGGCAACACTACACTAATTGAACGAGTCGTATAACAATTACAGAGCAGGTTTAGGCGACAACATGGGTTACGTTAGGGGACAACGTGGGTTACGTTAGGGGACAACGTGGGTTAGGTTAAGGCACAACGTGGGTTAGGTTAAGGCACAACGTGGGTTAGGTTAAGGCACAACGTGGGTTAGGTTAAGGCACAACGTGGGTTAGGTTAAGGCACAACGTGGGTTAGGTTAAGGCACAACGTGGGTTAGGTTAAGGCACAACGTGGGTTAGGTTAAGGCACAACGTGGGTTAGGTTAAGGCACAACGTGGGTTAGGTTAAGGCACAACGTGGGTTAGGTTAAGGCACAACGTGGGTTAGGTTAAGGCACAACGTGGGTTAGGTTAAGGCACAACGTGGGTTAGGTTAAGGCACAACATGGGTTAGGTTAAGGTACAACATGGGTTAGGTTAAGGTACAACATGGGTTAGGTTAAGGTACAACATGGGTTAGGTTAAGGTACAACATGGGTTAGGTTAAGGTACAACATGGGTTAGGTTAAGGTACAACATGGGTTAGGTTAAGGTACAACATAGGTTAGGTTAAGGTACAACATGGGTTAGGTTAAGGTACAACATAGGTTAGGTTAAGGTACAACATAGGTTAGGTTAAGGTACAACATAGGTTAGGTTAAGGTACAACATAGGTTAGGTTAAG
>NW_025729217.1:27500-32500 GCF_021461385.2 Schistocerca piceifrons
ACCGAATCAAGAAAGAGCTATCAATCTGTCAATCCTTCCGGTGTCCGGGCCTGGTGAGGTTTCCCGTGTTGAGTCAAATTAAGCCGCAGGCTCCACTCCTGGTGGTGCCCTTCCGTCAATTCCTTTAAGTTTCAGCTTTGCAACCATACTTCCCCCGGAACCCAAAAGCTTTGGTTTCCCGGAGGCTGCCCGCCGAGTCATCGGAGGAACTGCGGCGGATCGCTGGCTGGCATCGTTTATGGTTAGAACTAGGGCGGTATCTGATCGCCTTCGAACCTCTAACTTTCGTTCTTGATTAATGAAAACATACTTGGCAAATGCTTTCGCTTCTGTTCGTCTTGCGACGATCCAAGAATTTCACCTCTAACGTCGCAATACGAATGCCCCCGCCTGTCCCTATTAATCATTACCTCGGGTTCCGAAAACCAACAAAATAGAACCGAGGTCCTATTCCATTATTCCATGCACACAGTATTCAGGCGGGCTTGCCTGCTTTAAGCACTCTAATTTGTTCAAAGTAAACGTGCCGGCCCACCGAGACACTCAATAAAGAGCACCCTGGTAGGATTTCAACGGGGTCCGCCTCGGGACGCACGAGCACGCACGAGGCGGTCGCACGCCTTCGGCTCGCCCCACCGGCAGGACGTCCCACGATACATGCCAGTTAAACACCGACGGGCGGTGAACCAACAGCGTGGGACACAAATCCAACTACGAGCTTTTTAACCGCAACAACTTTAATATACGCTATTGGAGCTGGAATTACCGCGGCTGCTGGCACCAGACTTGCCCTCCAATAGATACTCGTTAAAGGATTTAAAGTGTACTCATTCCGATTACGGGGCCTCGGATGAGTCCCGTATCGTTATTTTTCGTCACTACCTCCCCGTGCCGGGAGTGGGTAATTTGCGCGCCTGCTGCCTTCCTTGGATGTGGTAGCCGTTTCTCAGGCTCCCTCTCCGGAATCGAACCCTGATTCCCCGTTACCCGTTACAACCATGGTAGGCGCAGAACCTACCATCGACAGTTGATAAGGCAGACATTTGAAAGATGCGTCGCCGGTACGAGGACCGTGCGATCAGCCCAAAGTTATTCAGAGTCACCAAGGCAAACGGACCGGACGAGCCGACCGATTGGTTTTGATCTAATAAAAGCGTCCCTTCCATCTCTGGTCGGGACTCTGTTTGCATGTATTAGCTCTAGAATTACCACAGTTATCCAAGTAACGTGGGTACGATCTAAGGAACCATAACTGATTTAATGAGCCATTCGCGGTTTCACCTTAATGCGGCTTGTACTGAGACATGCATGGCTTAATCTTTGAGACAAGCATATGACTACTGGCAGGATCAACCAGGGAGCTGCGTCAACTAGAGCTGAGCAGCCGGCCGCCCGGGAGTGTGTCCCGGGGGCCCGCGCGAACACGCAAGCGTCCGCTCAATCATTCTGCAAACAGGAGGAGGCTGAGCTCCCCTGCACAATACACCTCGAAACCCTCTCAGGTCCCGGCGGCGCGCAGCGCCGTCCCAAGTACTTGGTCGGGTTCGAGAGAGGCGCAATCGCCCGGAGTTAGGCGAGTAGACGCTTTCGGTGCGACCACCCGTGCTCCCAACTGAGCTTGCCGCTGCCGACAGAGGCCCGGGAGCGTGCTGTCGTGGCATTGCCGGCGGGAGACAACACGCGCCACCTACGGTGACCGGCAGCTCCAACGCCAGCGCCACAGAAGGACAAAAGCCCCACTTGGGTGCCGAAGCGAACTCTCCCAGCACAGCGCACGCGCCAACACATCCGCACAGCTGCGATACAAACCACCAGCGAGAACCGCTGGGGCGACCGAGCAGCAGACGGCGTCGCGGCGCCGAGCGCCGGGCGGCGGCGCATCCTCAACGCACACAGTCCTCAATCGGACCAGCACACTGAAGATGTCCACCGCGCTTCGCACCGGGCCCGCGAGGACCTACTTTGGCCGCACGGCGCCGCGCGCAGGGTGCGCCGGCGCGCAGCTGCGACGCCTGCCGCGTCCGTCGGCCGGCGCGCCTGCCACTGGCCGCCCCCACCAGCCGGCTGTAGCGCGTGCGCCCACGCACCGCGCGGCCAGCACGCCGGGAGGCGCCCCCTCACCGGCCGGGGACGGTCCCACCCAGCCACCGCCGCGTATCGCTTCACACCCAGATGCCGTTCAGTTTCGTCGGCATGGTGGGTATCGCTGGAACAACCGGTTCGTACCTCAACCTATCGTCGCCATCACCGATTCACCCCTAGCGAGAACAACCGCACCACAACAGGTTACCATTTGTTCATTTGCGTAACTTCACCAGAAAACGCAGGCGTCCATCGCCATTTGCAACTTCAACGATTATTGCATGCCTGTGTCAGGTGTCACGCCACACTACGTCTGCCCACATACACGCAACAAAATGTGCACGCCTAGACAATACGTGGAAGGTGGCCCCCGTACGTATGCGATGTCCATTGCTCGAACGACTGTCAACCGGCCTCTGTAGCATGTCGCAGATATGGAACGCGGTGCACCATGCCATCACGGTGTGTGAGGAGAGACGACTAGGTCCGAATACATCAACAGACAGCTCATGCTGATCGCCATCCACGGCGTCCGTTCCTCCCACACGTCTCTATGGCGTACCACACTGCAATCCAGCTCTCATAGGGAGACGACACGTAGCTGCGTGCACAATATTTGCACTGTATGGTCCGCCGTTTTTGGGCGCAGTCGTTGTACGGTCACACATGTGCCACGATGTATCATTCGGTACATAAGGACGAATGTGCAGTACAGATTGTGGTTTACGCGTACGACATTAGCGGACGGTTGACACAGGCCGCACCACAACGTAGCCTGAGTACGTCGCATGCGAAGGGCATTGAACATGCAAACTTCTCACCAACCAGCTTGCGAAGGCAGGGGGGCAAGGTGGGGACGTGGGGAGGGGCGGCATGTACGTCCTGCTGCCATCCACATTACAGTGTACAGCAGGAGCATGTGGAAAGTCAGCAAGACTTGCAAGGTGTTTAACATGAAGCGATACACAGGGGAGCGGGCAGTGCGAGTAGCGAACTATATTGCGAGGGTTGCGGGTGGGCAACACTACACTAATTGAACGAGTCGTATAACAATTACAGAGCAGGTTTAGGCGACAACATGGGTTACGTTAGGGGACAACGTGGGTTACGTTAGGGGACAACGTGGGTTAGGTTAAGGCACAACGTGGGTTAGGTTAAGGCACAACGTGGGTTAGGTTAAGGCACAACGTGGGTTAGGTTAAGGCACAACGTGGGTTAGGTTAAGGCACAACGTGGGTTAGGTTAAGGCACAACGTGGGTTAGGTTAAGGCACAACGTGGGTTAGGTTAAGGCACAACGTGGGTTAGGTTAAGGCACAACGTGGGTTAGGTTAAGGCACAACGTGGGTTAGGTTAAGGCACAACGTGGGTTAGGTTAAGGCACAACGTGGGTTAGGTTAAGGCACAACATGGGTTAGGTTAAGGTACAACATGGGTTAGGTTAAGGTACAACATGGGTTAGGTTAAGGTACAACATGGGTTAGGTTAAGGTACAACATGGGTTAGGTTAAGGTACAACATGGGTTAGGTTAAGGTACAACATGGGTTAGGTTAAGGTACAACATGGGTTAGGTTAAGGTACAACATAGGTTAGGTTAAGGTACAACATGGGTTAGGTTAAGGTACAACATAGGTTAGGTTAAGGTACAACATAGGTTAGGTTAAGGTACAACATAGGTTAGGTTAAGGTACAACATAGGTTAGGTTAAGGTACAACATAGGTTAGGTTAAGGTACAACATAGGTTAGGTTAAGGTACAACATAGGTTAGGTTAAGGTACAACATAGGTTAGGTTAGGTTAGGTTAGGTTACACGTTGTTGTAAGGAAAGGTGTAGGGGGGGGGGGGCGGGGGCGGCAGGTTCGTTGATAGTGATTATAGTAAGTGAATGCTTGTGACATGATCAGATTTGTCACGTCAGGATGCACCTTTGGCTTATTAGAGGCGGCGCTCCAATTCTATGCTTGTGTGAGACCTGTGTCTTTGACTCATGTCATTGTTTGTGCGCTGTGACAGGAGGTACTATTGTGATGTTGGGTGCACCGTTGTATAGGACATGTGTGGGTGTTGGTGCCTGGTCTGCGCAATGGTGGATGTCGAAAGGCTGGGATATTGTATTTTCCGCATGGACCTCCTGGTCTGGTTGTGATAGTGTGGATTGTGTAATGTGGCGGAGAAGATGCACTGGATGTTGTTCCATGCTGGTGCTTACATATTGTATGTGCGCCTGTTAGAAGCAGAGAGTGGTGCGTGATCAGAGTGTCTGGCTGACGTGTGGTTCCCATTGTGGGCAGACTCTTTCAGCATGTATACGGACAGTTGTGTATATTTATTGTAGTTTGATGGCTCTGCATTGATTACTAATCAGCGCCGTGTGTACGGGTAATCTGGTTCCAGTCCAAAATGTTCCATCTGTGTACATTAGTGACAAAGACTCCCCCCATGCAGTGGGGCTCGGTCTGTTATAGCTCTTCCGCGTAATATATTTGCCCCACGTTTTTGCGACTGCGAGTGCGAGTGCAACGCGCATGGGGACCGACATGCTGATGGCTCGGTATCGGACGCCGTACAGTGAGCAACGCGATCGCGTCTCTCGCTCGTAAGTGGTACAGGTCGCGGCTCATGTATAGGGACAGCGGGAATGTCGCATATTGGAAATAACTCTTCATGAAACGCAAGTTATAGGGGTGGATTGCACTTTACGAGTGCGGGAAACTTCCGCCGTTCATCCGCTGGAGGTGCGCGTGTGGCGGTTGGGGTGGTGCACGAACGGGTGCGGGTGGAGTCATTGCCGGTCCACGGCTTCGTGCGGCAGAGCCACTGGAGATTGGGTGCTATGGTCGACAGAGGCTGCAGGCTTTGTGGGTGGCGTCGAAAGGCGGGCACTGTGGCGCCATCGCTGTCTTAATCGGCTTGGCGT
>NW_025729217.1:37500-42500 GCF_021461385.2 Schistocerca piceifrons
CCGCTTAGTAATATGCTTAAATTCAGCGGGTAGTCTCGCCTGCTCTGAGGTCGTTGTACGAGGTGTCGCACGCCACACCCGCCAGCCGGCTGTGCACGCTACCGAGAAAGTACCGGTATGCGAACCGCCAGGCGACGGGCGCGCATCGCACGTTTGAGGAGACGCGGCCGGCCCCACAGGCGGCCGCGACACTCCCAGGTCTGCGAAGCGGGGCAAACGCCGCGCGCTTCAGTATACGTAGCCGACCCTCAGCCAGACGTGGCCCGGGAACGGAATCCATGGACCGCAATGTGCGTTCGAAACGTCGATGTTCATGTGTCCTGCAGTTCACATGTCGACGCGCAATTTGCTGCGTTCTTCATCGACCCACGAGCCGAGTGATCCACCGTCCTGGGTGATCTTTTCTCAGTTTCCGCCGTCTCTTTCGAGACGGTCGCATAGGCGGGAGTGAGGCGTGTGGCGGCCCCTGTTCCAGCGTTCTGTGTCCAACGGCCTCACGGCCGACGGGCGTCGTACGGCTCCACACCGGAGCGGACAGGCACTCGGGCGAAAGTCATTCAAAACCGGCGCCAGGCGCCAGGTGCCGCAGGCCAGCCGCTCCAGCGCTTCAGCGCTCGTACCACACAACATTGCCGCTAGTTTTGAGAGGCACGCGTGGTTCCGCACGCGGCCGCACGGCTACGGCGAGCCGTACAGGTAGCGTGTTGCGCGACACGACACGCACATCGAAAGACATGCAGTCTAGTCGGTAATGATCCTTCCGCAGGTTCACCTACGGAAACCTTGTTACGACTTTTACTTCCTCTAAATGATCAAGTTTGGTCATCTTTCCGGTAGCATCGGCAACGACAGAGTCAATGCCGCGTACCAGTCCGAAGACCTCACTAAATCATTCAATCGGTAGTAGCGACGGGCGGTGTGTACAAAGGGCAGGGACGTAATCAACGCGAGCTTATGACTCGCGCTTACTGGGAATTCCTCGTTCATGGGGAACAATTGCAAGCCCCAATCCCTAGCACGAAGGAGGTTCAGCGGGTTACCCCGACCTTTCGGCCTAGGAAGACACGCTGATTCCTTCAGTGTAGCGCGCGTGCGGCCCAGAACATCTAAGGGCATCACAGACCTGTTATTGCTCAATCTCGTGCGGCTAGAAGCCGCCTGTCCCTCTAAGAAGAAAAGTAATCGCTGACAGCACGAAGGATGTCACGCGACTAGTTAGCAGGCTAGAGTCTCGTTCGTTATCGGAATTAACCAGACAAATCGCTCCACCAACTAAGAACGGCCATGCACCACCACCCACCGAATCAAGAAAGAGCTATCAATCTGTCAATCCTTCCGGTGTCCGGGCCTGGTGAGGTTTCCCGTGTTGAGTCAAATTAAGCCGCAGGCTCCACTCCTGGTGGTGCCCTTCCGTCAATTCCTTTAAGTTTCAGCTTTGCAACCATACTTCCCCCGGAACCCCAAAAGCTTTGGTTTCCCGGAGGCTGCCCGCCGAGTCATCGGAGGAACTGCGGCGGATCGCTGGCTGGCATCGTTTATGGTTAGAACTAGGGCGGTATCTGATCGCCTTCGAACCTCTAACTTTCGTTCTTGATTAATGAAAACATACTTGGCAAATGCTTTCGCTTCTGTTCGTCTTGCGACGATCCAAGAATTTCACCTCTAACGTCGCAATACGAATGCCCCCGCCTGTCCCTATTAATCATTACCTCGGGTTCCGAAAACCAACAAAATAGAACCGAGGTCCTATTCCATTATTCCATGCACACAGTATTCAGGCGGGCTTGCCTGCTTTAAGCACTCTAATTTGTTCAAAGTAAACGTGCCGGCCCACCGAGACACTCAATAAAGAGCACCCTGGTAGGATTTCAACGGGGTCCGCCTCGGGACGCACGAGCACGCACGAGGCGGTCGCACGCCTTCGGCTCGCCCCACCGGCAGGACGTCCCACGATACATGCCAGTTAAACACCGACGGGCGGTGAACCAACAGCGTGGGACACAAATCCAACTACGAGCTTTTTAACCGCAACAACTTTAATATACGCTATTGGAGCTGGAATTACCGCGGCTGCTGGCACCAGACTTGCCCTCCAATAGATACTCGTTAAAGGATTTAAAGTGTACTCATTCCGATTACGGGGCCTCGGATGAGTCCCGTATCGTTATTTTTCGTCACTACCTCCCCGTGCCGGGGAGTGGGTAATTTGCGCGCCTGCTGCCTTCCTTGGATGTGGTAGCCGTTTCTCAGGCTCCCTCTCCGGAATCGAACCCTGATTCCCCGTTACCCGTTACAACCATGGTAGGCGCAGAACCTACCATCGACAGTTGATAAGGCAGACATTTGAAAGATGCGTCGCCGGTACGAGGACCGTGCGATCAGCCCAAAGTTATTCAGAGTCACCAAGGCAAACGGACCGGACGAGCCGACCGATTGGTTTTGATCTAATAAAAGCGTCCCTTCCATCTCTGGTCGGGACTCTGTTTGCATGTATTAGCTCTAGAATTACCACAGTTATCCAAGTAACGTGGGTACGATCTAAGGAACCATAACTGATTTAATGAGCCATTCGCGGTTTCACCTTAATGCGGCTTGTACTGAGACATGCATGGCTTAATCTTTGAGACAAGCATATGACTACTGGCAGGATCAACCAGGGAGCTGCGTCAACTAGAGCTGAGCAGCCGGCCGCCCGGGAGTGTGTCCCGGGGGCCCGCGCGAACACGCAAGCGTCCGCTCAATCATTCTGCAAACAGGAGGAGGCTGAGCTCCCCTGCACAATACACCTCGAAACCCTCTCAGGTCCCGGCGGCGCGCAGCGCCGTCCCAAGTACTTGGTCGGGTTCGAGAGAGGCGCAATCGCCCGGAGTTAGGCGAGTAGACGCTTTCGGTGCGACCACCCGTGCTCCCAACTGAGCTTGCCGCTGCCGACAGAGGCCCGGGAGCGTGCTGTCGTGGCATTGCCGGCGGGAGACAACACGCGCCACCTACGGTGACCGGCAGCTCCAACGCCAGCGCCACAGAAGGACAAAAGCCCCACTTGGGTGCCGAAGCGAACTCTCCCAGCACAGCGCACGCGCCAACACATCCGCACAGCTGCGATACAAACCACCAGCGAGAACCGCTGGGGGCGACCGAGCAGCAGACGGCGTCGCGGCGCCGAGCGCCGGGCGGCGGCGCATCCTCAACGCACACAGTCCTCAATCGGACCAGCACACTGAAGATGTCCACCGCGCTTCGCACCGGGCCCGCGAGGACCTACTTTGGCCGCACGGCGCCGCGCGCAGGGTGCGCCGGCGCGCAGCTGCGACGCCTGCCGCGTCCGTCGGCCGGCGCGCCTGCCACTGGCCGCCCCCACCAGCCGGCTGTAGCGCGTGCGCCCACGCACCGCGCGGCCAGCACGCCGGGAGGCGCCCCCTCACCGGCCGGGGACGGTCCCACCCAGCCACCGCCGCGTATCGCTTCACACCCAGATGCCGTTCAGTTTCGTCGGCATGGTGGGTATCGCTGGAACAACCGGTTCGTACCTCAACCTATCGTCGCCATCACCGATTCACCCCCTAGCGAGAACAACCGCACCACAACAGGTTACCATTTGTTCATTTGCGTAACTTCACCAGAAAACGCAGGCGTCCATCGCCATTTGCAACTTCAACGATTATTGCATGCCTGTGTCAGGTGTCACGCCACACTACGTCTGCCCACATACACGCAACAAAATGTGCACGCCTAGACAATACGTGGAAGGTGGCCCCCGTACGTATGCGATGTCCATTGCTCGAACGACTGTCAACCGGCCTCTGTAGCATGTCGCAGATATGGAACGCGGTGCACCATGCCATCACGGTGTGTGAGGAGAGACGACTAGGTCCGAATACATCAACAGACAGCTCATGCTGATCGCCATCCACGGCGTCCGTTCCTCCCACACGTCTCTATGGCGTACCACACTGCAATCCAGCTCTCATAGGGAGGAATAGCGTACTATCGTTAGCTGCGTGCACAATATTTGCACTGTATGGTCCCGCCGTTTTTGGGCGCAGTCGTTGTACGGTCACACATGTGCCACGATGTATCATTCGGTACATAAGGACGAATGTGCAGTACAGATTGTGGTTTACGCGTACGACATTAGCGGACGGTTGACACAGGCCGCACCACAACGTAGCCTGAGTACGTCGCATGCGAAGGGCATTGAACATGCAAACTTCTCACCAACCAGCTTGCGAAGGCAGGGGGGCAAGGTGGGGACGTGGGGAGGGGCGGCATGTACGTCCTGCTGCCATCCACATTACAGTGTACAGCAGGAGCATGTGGAAAGTCAGCAAGACTTGCAAGGTGTTTAACATGAAGCGATACACAGGGGAGCGGGCAGTGCGAGTAGCGAACTTATATTGCGAGGGTTGCGGGGTGGGCAACACTACACTAATTGAACGAGTCGTATAACAATTACAGAGCAGGTTTAGGCGACAACATGGGTTACGTTAGGGGACAACGTGGGTTACGTTAGGGGACAACGTGGGTTAGGTTAAGGCACAACGTGGGTTAGGTTAAGGCACAACGTGGGTTAGGTTAAGGCACAACGTGGGTTAGGTTAAGGCACAACGTGGGTTAGGTTAAGGCACAACGTGGGTTAGGTTAAGGCACAACGTGGGTTAGGTTAAGGCACAACGTGGGTTAGGTTAAGGCACAACATGGGTTAGGTTAAGGCACAACGTGGGTTAGGTTAAGGCACAACGTGGGTTAGGTTAAGGCACAACGTGGGTTAGGTTAAGGCACAACGTGGGTTAGGTTAAGGCACAACGTGGGTTAGGTTAAGGTACAACATGGGTTAGGTTAAGGTACAACATGGGTTAGGTTAAGGTACAACATGGGTTAGGTTAAGGTACAACATGGGTTAGGTTAAGGTACAACATGGGTTAGGTTAAGGTACAACATGGGTTAGGTTAAGGTACAACATGGGTTAGGTTAAGGTACAACATAGGTTAGGTTAAGGTACA
>NW_025729218.1:0-7500 GCF_021461385.2 Schistocerca piceifrons
AGATGACGAGGCATTTGGCTACCTTAAGAGAGTCATAGTTACTCCCGCCGTTTACCCGCGCTTGCTTGAATTCTTCACGTTGACATTCAGAGCACTGGGCAGAATCACATTGCGTCAACACCCGCTAGGGCCATCGCAATGCTTTGTTTTTAATTAGACAGTCGGATTCCCCCAGTCCCGTGCCAGTTCTGAGTTTGATCGTTGAATGGCGGCCGAAGAGAATCCGCGCACCCCGCGCGCCCCCGGAGGAGCACGCTAAGGCGGACGCGGCTCGCAGCAAGGAAGATCCGTGGGAGGCCAAGGCACGGGACCGAGCTCGGATCCTGCACGCAGGTTGAAGCACCGGGGCGCGAACGCCGCGCAAGGCGCCGCGCATCCTGGCACCGCCGGGCCAGCACGAGGCCGACCAACGGCGAGAGCAGACCACGGCCCGCGCTAAACGCCCGCACTTACGGCACCCCTACGGCACTCACCTCGCCCAGGCCGGCACGTTAGCGCTGACCCCACTTCCCGACCAAGCCCGACACGCCCCGATCCTCAGAGCCAATCCTTATCCGAAGTTACGGATCCAATTTGCCGACTTCCCTTACCTACAATTATTCTATCGACTAGAGGCTCTTCACCTTGGAGACCTGCTGCGGCTATGGGTACGAACCGGCGCGACACCTCCACGTGGCCCTCTCCCGGATTTTCAAGGTCCGAGGGGAAGATCGGGACACCGCCGCAACTGCGGTGCTCTTCGCGTTCCAAACCCTATCTCCCTGCTAGAGGATTCCAGGGAACTCGAACGCTCATGCAGAAAAGAAAAACTCTTCCCCGATCTCCCGACGGCGTCTCCGGGTCCCTTTTGGGTTACCCCCGACGAGCATCTCTAAAAGAGGGGCCCGACTTGTATCGGTTTCCGCTGCCGGGTTCCGGAATAGGAACCGGATTCCCTTTCGCCCAACGGGGGCCAGCACAAGCGCATCATGCTATGACGGCCCCCCATCAACATCGGATTTCTCCTAGGGCTTAGGATCGACTGACTCGTGTGGCAACGGCTGTTCACACGAAACCCTTCTCCGCGTCAGCCCTCCAGGGCCTCGCTGGAGTATTTGCTACTACCACCAAGATCTGCACCGACGGCGGCTCCAGGCAGGCTCACGCCCAGACCCTTCTGCGCCCCACCGCCGCGACCCTCCTACTCGTCAGGGCTTCGCGGCCGGCCGCAAGGACCGGCCATGACTGCCAGGACTGACGGCCGAGTATAGGGCACGACGCTTCAGCGCCATCCATTTCAGGGCTAGTTGCTTCGCAGGTGAGTTGTTACACACTCCCTTAGCGGATTCCGACTTCCATGGCCACCGTCCTGCTGTCTTAAGCAACCAACGCCTTTCATGGTTTCCCATGAGCGTCGATTCGGGCGCCTTAACTCGGCGTTTGGTTCATCCCACAGCGCCAGTTCTGCTTACCAAAGTGGCCCCACTTGGCACTCCGATCCGAGTCGTTTGCTCGCGGCTTCAGCATATCAAGCAAGCCGGAGATCTCACCCATTTAAAGTTTGAGAATAGGTTGAGGGTCGTTTTCGGCCCAAGGCCTCTAATCATTCGCTTTACGGATGAGACTCGTACGAGCACCAGCTATCCTGAGGGAAACTTCGGAGGGAACCAGCTACTAGATGGTTCGATTAGTCTTTCGCCCCTATACCCAGCTCCGACGATCGATTTGCACGTCAGAATCGCTACGGACCTCCATCAGGGTTTCCCCCTGACTCGTCCTGGCCAGGCATAGTTCACCATCTTTCCGGGTCCCCAACGTGTACGCTCTAGGTGCGCCTCACCTCGCAATGAGGACGAGACGCCCCGGGGAGTGCGGAGGCCGCCGCCCCGTGAAGGGCGGGGAAGCCCCATCCTCCCTCGGCCCGCGCAAGGCGAGACCTTCACTTTCATTACGCCTTTAGGTTTCGTACAGCCCAATGACTCGCGCACATGTTAGACTCCTTGGTCCGTGTTTCAAGACGGGTCGTGAAATTGTCCAAAGCTGAAGCGCCGCTGACGGGAGCGATTATTCCGCCCGAGAGCATCCCGAGCCAACAGCGGCGCGGGTCCGGGGCCGGGCCAGGTAGGTCCCGTCCATCCGGGAAGAACCGCGCGCGGCTTGCCGGGAGCCCGAGCGCCCAAAGGGGCGAATCGACTCCTCCAGATATACCGCCGGGCAGCCAGCCAGGACACCGGGGCTCTGCCCAACAGACCGCGAACCGAGGCCCGCGGAAGGACAGGCTGCGCACCCGGGCCGTAGGCCGGCACCCAGCGGGTCGCGACGTCCTACTAGGGGAGGAAGTGCGGCCCACCGCACACCGGAACGGCCCCCACCCCGCGGCGAGTGGAAAGGCAACCGGACACGACCCCCGCCGCGGATTGCTCCGCGGCGGGCGGCCGGCCCCATCTGCCGAGGGCGGAGGCCAGTGGCCGGATGGGCGTGAATCTCACCCGTTCGACTTTCGGACTTCTCACGTTTACCCCAGAACGGTTTCACGTACTTTTTGAACTCCTCTCTTCAAAGTTCTTTTCAACTTTCCCTCACGGTAACTTGTTCGCTATCGGTCTCGTGGTCATATTTAGTCTCAGATGGAGTTTACCACCACTTGGAGCTGCACTCTCAAGGCAACCCGACTCGAAGGAGAGGTCCCGCCGACGCTCGCACCGGCCGCTACGGGCCTGGCACCCTCTACGGGCGTGGCCTCATTCAGTTGGACTTGGGCTCGGCGCGAGGCGTCGGGTAGTGGACCCTCCCAAACACCACATGCCACGACAGGCGGCAGCCTGCGGGGTTCGGTGCTGGACTCTTCCCTGTTCGCTCGCCGCTACTGGGGGAATCCTTGTTAGTTTCTTTTCCTCCGCTTAGTAATATGCTTAAATTCAGCGGGTAGTCTCGCCTGCTCTGAGGTCGTTGTACGAGGTGTCGCACGCCACACCGCCAGCCGGCTGTGCACGCTACCGAGAAAGTACCGGTATGCGAACCGCCAGGCGACGGGCGCGCATCGCACGTTTGAGGAGACGCGGCCGGCCCCACAGGCGGCCGCGACACTCCCAGGTCTGCGAAGCGGGGCAAACGCCGCGCGCTTCAGTATACGTAGCCGACCCTCAGCCAGACGTGGCCCGGGAACGGAATCCATGGACCGCAATGTGCGTTCGAAACGTCGATGTTCATGTGTCCTGCAGTTCACATGTCGACGCGCAATTTGCTGCGTTCTTCATCGACCCACGAGCCGAGTGATCCACCGTCCTGGGTGATCTTTTCTCAGTTTCCGCCGTCTCTTTCGAGACGGTCGCATAGGGCGGGAGTGAGGCGTGTGGCGGCCCCCTGTTCCAGCGTTCTGTGTCCAACGGCCTCACGGCCGACGGGCGTCGTACGGCTCCACACCGGAGCGGACAGGCACTCGGGCGAAAGTCATTCAAAACCGGCGCCAGGCGCCAGGTGCCGCAGGCCAGCCGCTCCAGCGCTTCAGCGCTCGTACCACACAACATTGGCCGCTAGTTTTGAGAGGCACGCGTGGTTCCGCACGCGGCGCACGGCTACGGCGAGCCGTACAGGTAGCGTGTTGCGCGACACGACACGCACATCGAAAGACATGCAGTCTAGTCGGTAATGATCCTTCCGCAGGTTCACCTACGGAAACCTTGTTACGACTTTTACTTCCTCTAAATGATCAAGTTTGGTCATCTTTCCGGTAGCATCGGCAACGACAGAGTCAATGCCGCGTACCAGTCCGAAGACCTCACTAAATCATTCAATCGGTAGTAGCGACGGGCGGTGTGTACAAAGGGCAGGGACGTAATCAACGCGAGCTTATGACTCGCGCTTACTGGGAATTCCTCGTTCATGGGGAACAATTGCAAGCCCCAATCCCTAGCACGAAGGAGGTTCAGCGGGTTACCCCGACCTTTCGGCCTAGGAAGACACGCTGATTCCTTCAGTGTAGCGCGCCGTGCGGCCCAGAACATCTAAGGGCATCACAGACCTGTTATTGCTCAATCTCGTGCGGCTAGAAGCCGCCTGTCCTCTAAGAAGAAAAGTAATCGCTGACAGCACGAAGGATGTCACGCGACTAGTTAGCAGGCTAGAGTCTCGTTCGTTATCGAATTAACCAGACAAATCGCTCCACCAACTAAGAACGGCCATGCACCACCACCCACCGAATCAAGAAAGAGCTATCAATCTGTCAATCCTTCCGGTGTCCGGGCCTGGTGAGGTTTCCCGTGTTGAGTCAAATTAAGCCGCAGGCTCCACTCCTGGTGGTGCCCTTCCGTCAATTCCTTTAAGTTTCAGCTTTGCAACCATACTTCCCCCCGGAACCCAAAAGCTTTGGTTTCCCGGAGGCTGCCCGCCGAGTCATCGGAGGAACTGCGGCGGATCGCTGGCTGGCATCGTTTATGGTTAGAACTAGGGCGGTATCTGATCGCCTTCGAACCTCTAACTTTTCGTTCTTGATTAATGAAAACATACTTGGCAAATGCTTTCGCTTCTGTTCGTCTTGCGACGATCCAAGAATTTCACCTCTAACGTCGCAATACGAATGCCCCCGCCTGTCCCTATTAATCATTACCTCGGGTTCCGAAACCAACAAAATAGAACCGAGGTCCTATTCCATTATTCCATGCACACAGTATTCAGGCGGGCTTGCCTGCTTTAAGCACTCTAATTTGTTCAAAGTAAACGTGCCGGCCCACCGAGACACTCAATAAAGAGCACCCTGGTAGGATTTCAACGGGGTCCGCCTCGGGACGCACGAGCACGCACGAGGCGGTCGCACGCCTTCAGCTCGCCCCACCGGCAGGACGTCCCCACGATACATGCCAGTTAAACACCGACGGGCGGTGAACCAACAGCGTGGGACACAAATCCAACTACGAGCTTTTTAACCGCAACAACTTTAATATACGCTATTGAGCTGGAATTACGCGGCTGCTGGCACCAGACTTGCCCTCCAATAGATACTCGTTAAAGGATTTTAAAGTGTACTCATTCCGATTACGGGGCCCTCGGATGAGTCCCGTATCGTTATTTTTCGTCACTACCTCCCCGTGCCGGGAGTGGGTAATTTGCGCGCCTGCTGCCTTCCTTGGATGTGGTAGCCGTTTCTCAGGCTCCCTCTCCGGAATCGAACCCCTGATTCCCCGTTACCCGTTACAACCATGGTAGGGCGCAGAACCTACCATCGACAGTTGATAAGGCAGACATTTGAAAGATGCGTCGCCGGTACGAGGACCGTGCGATCAGCCCAAAGTTATTCAGAGTCACCAAGGCAAACGGACCGGACGAGCCGACCGATTGGTTTTGATCTAATAAAAGCGTCCCCTTCATCTCTGGTCGGGACTCTGTTTGCATGTATTAGCTCTAGAATTACCACAGTTATCCAAGTAACGTGGGTACGATCTAAGGAACCATAACTGATTTAATGAGCCATTCGCGGTTTCACCTTAATGCGGCCTTGTACTGAGACATGCATGGCTTAATCTTTGAGACAAGCATATGACTACTGGCAGGATCAACCAGGGAGCTGCGTCAACTAGAGCTGAGCAGCCGGCCGCCCGGGAGTGTGTCCCGGGGGCCCGCGCGAACACGCAAGCGTCCGCTCAATCATTCTGCAAACAGGAGGAGGCTGAGCTCCCCTGCACAATACACCTCGAAACCCTCTCAGGTCCCGGCGGCGCGCAGCGCCGTCCCAAGTACTTGGTCGGGTTCGAGAGAGGCGCAATCGCCCGGAGTTAGGCGAGTAGACGCTTTCGGTGCGACCAACCCGTGCTCCCAACTGAGCTTGCCGCTGCCGACAGAGGCCCGGGAGCGTGCTGTCGTGGCATTTGCCGGCGGGAGACAACACGCGCCACCTACGGTGACCGGCAGCTCCAACGCCAGCGCCACAGAAGGACAAAAGCCCCACTTGGGTGCCGAAGCGAACTCTCCCAGCACAGCGCACGCGCCAACACATCCGCACAGCTGCGATACAAACCACCAGCGAGAACCGCTGGGGCGACCGAGCAGCAGACGGCGTCGCGGCGCCGAGCGCCGGGCGGCGGCGCATCCTCAACGCACACAGTCCTCAATCGGACCAGCACACTGAAGATGGTCCACCGCGCTTCGCACCGGGCCCGCGAGGACCTACTTTGGCCGCACGGCGCCGCGCGCAGGGTGCGCCGGCGCGCAGCTGCGACGCCTGCCGCGTCCGTCGGCCGGCGCGCCTGCCCACTGGCCGCCCCCCACCAGCCGGCTGTAGCGCGTGCGCCCACGCACCGCGCGGCAGCACGCCGGGAGGCGCCCCCTCACCGGCCGGGGACGGTCCCACCCAGCCACCGCCGCGTATCGCTTCACACCCAGATGCCGTTCAGTTTCGTCGGCATGGTGGGTATCGCTGGAACAAACCGGTTAGTACCTCAACCTATCGTCGCCATCACCGATTCACCCCTAGCGAGAACAACCGCACCACAACAGGTTACCATTTGTTCATTTGCGTAACTTCACCAGAAAACGCAGGCGTCCATCGCCATTTGCAACTTCAACGATTATTGCATGCCTGTGTCAGGTGTCACGCCACACTACGTCTGCCCACATACACGCAACAAAATGTGCACGCCTAGACAATACGTGGAAGGTGGCCCCCGTACGTATGCGATGTCCATTGCTCGAACGACTGTCAACCGGCCCTCTGTAGCATGTCGCAGATATGGAAACGCGGTGCACCATGCCATCACGGTGTGTGAGGAGAGACGACTAGGTCCGAATACATCAACAGACAGCTCATGCTGATCGCCATCCACGGCGTCCGTTCCTCCCACACGTCTCTATGGCGTACCACACTGCAATCCAGCTCTCATAGGGAGACGACACGTAGCTGCGTGCACAATATTTGCACTGTATGGTCCGCCGTTTTTTGGGCGCAGTCGTTGTGCGGTCACACATGTGCCACGATGTATCATTCAGTACATAAGGACGAATGTGCAGTACAGATTGTGGTTCACGCGTACGACATCAGCGGACAGTTGGACACAGGCCGCACCACAACGTAGCCTGAGTACGTCGCATGCGAAGGGCATTGAACATGCAAACTTCTCACCAACCAGCTTGCGAAGGCAGGGGGCAAGGTGGGGACGTGGGGAGGGCGGCATGTACGTCCTGCTGCCATCCACATTACAGTGTACAGCAGGAGCATGTTGGAAAGTGAGCAAGACTTGCAAGGTGTTTAACATGAAGCGATACACAGGGGTGCGGGCAGTGCGAGTAGCGAACTATATTGCGAGGGTGCGGGTGGGCAACACTACAGTAATTGAACGAGTCGTATAACAATTACAGAGCAGGTTTAGGCGACAAACGTGGGTTACGTTAAGGCGACAACATGGGTTAGGTTAAGGCACAACATGGGTTAGGTTAAGGCACAACATGGGTTAGGTTTAAGGCACAACATGGGGTTAGGTTAAGGCACAACATGGGTTAGGTTAAGGCACAACATGGGTTAGGTTAAGGCAC
>NW_025729218.1:12500-20000 GCF_021461385.2 Schistocerca piceifrons
TTGCTTCGGCAGGTGAGTTGTTACACACTCCTTAGCGGATTCCGACTTCCATGGCCACCGTCCTGCTGTCTTAAGCAACCAACGCCTTTCATGGTTTCCCATGAGCGTCGATTCGGGCGCCTTAACTCGGCGTTTGGTTCATCCCACAGCGCCAGTTCTGCTTACCAAAAGTGGCCCACTTGGCACTCCGATCCGAGTCGTTTGCTCGCGGCTTCAGCATATCAAGCAAGCCGGAGATCTCACCCATTTAAAGTTTGAGAATAGGTTGAGGTCGTTTCGGCCCCAAGGCCTCTAATCATTCGCTTTACCGGATGAGACTCGTACGAGCACCAGCTATCCTGAGGGAAACTTCGGAGGGAACCAGCTACTAGATGGTTCGATTAGTCTTTCGCCCCTATACCCAGCTCCGACGATCGATTTGCACGTCAGAATCGCTACGGACCTCCATCAGGGTTTCCCCTGACTTCGTCCTGGCCAGGCATAGTTTCACCATCTTTCGGGTCCCAACGTGTACGCTCTAGGTGCGCCTCACCTCGCAATGAGGGACGAGACGCCCCGGGAGTGCGGAGGCCGCCGCCCCGTGAAGGGCGGGGAAGCCCCATCCTCCCTCGGCCCGCGCAAGGCGAGACCTTCACTTTCATTACGCCTTTAGGTTTCGTACAGCCCAATGACTCGCGCACATGTTAGACTCCTTGGTCCGTGTTTCAAGACGGGTCGTGAAATTGTCCAAAGCTGAAGCGCCGCTGACGGGAGCGATTATTTCCGCCCGAGAGCATCCCGAGCCAACAGCGGCGCGGGTCCGGGGCCGGGCCAGGTAGGTCCGTCATCCGGGGAAGAACCGCGCGCGCTTGCCGGGAGCCCGAGCGCCCAAAGGGGCGAATCGACTCCTCCAGATATACCGCCGGGCAGCCAGCCAGGACACCGGGGCTCTGCCCAACAGACGCGAACCGAGGCCCGCGGAAGGACAGGCTGCGCACCCGGGCCGTAGGCCGGCACCCAGCGGGTCGCGACGTCCTACTAGGGGAGAAGTGCGGCCCACCGCACACCGGAACGGCCCCACCCCGCGGCGAGTGGAAAGGCAACCGGACACGACCCCGCCGCCGGATTGCTCCGCGCGGGCGGCCGGCCCCATCTGCCGAGGGCGGAGGCCAGTGGCCGGATGGGCGTGAATCTCAACCCGTTCGACCCTTTCGGACTTCTCACGTTTACCCCAGAACGGTTTCACGTACTTTTGAACTCTCTCTTCAAAGTTCTTTTCAACTTTCCCTCACGGTACTTGTTCGCTATCGGTCTCGTGGTCATATTTAGTCTCAGATGGAGTTTACCACCCACTTGGAGCTGCACTCTCAAGCAACCCGACTCGAAGGAGAGGTCCCGCCGACGCTCGCACCGGCCGCTACGGGCCTGGCCACCCTCTACGGGCCGTGGCCTCATTCAAGTTGGACTTGGGCTCGGCGCGAGGCGTCGGGTAGTGGACCCTCCCAAACACCACATGCCACGACAGGGCGGCAGCCCTGCGGGGTTCGGTGCTGGACTCTTCCCTGTTCGCTCGCCGCTACTGGGGGAATCTTGTTAGTTTCTTTCCTCGCTTAGTAATATGCTTAAATTCAGCGGGTAGTCTCGCCTGCTCTGAGGTCGTTGTACGAGGTGTCGCACGCCACACCGCCAGCCGGCTGTGCACGCTACCGAGAAAGTACCGGTATGCGAACCGCCAGGCGACGGGGCGCGCATCGCACGTTTGAGGAGGACGCGGCCGGCCCCACAGGCGGCCGCGACCACTCCCAGGTCTGCGAAGCGGGGCAAAACGCCGCGCGCTTCAGTATACGTAGCCGACCCCTCAGCCAGACGTGGCCCGGGAACGGAATCCATGGACCGCAATGTGCGTTCGAAACGTCGATGTTCATGTGTCCTGCAGTTCACATGTCGACGGCGCAATTTGCTTGCGTTTCTTCATCGACCCACGAGCCGAGTGATCCACCGTCCTGGGTGATCTTTTCTCAGTTTCCGCCGTCTCTTTCGAGACGGTCGCATAGGCGGGAGTGAGGGCGTGTGGCGGCCCCTGTTCCAGCGTTCTGTTGTCCAACGGCCTCACGGCCGACGGGCGTCGTACGGCTCCACACCGGAGCGGACAGGCACTCGGGCGAAAGTCATTCAAAACCGGCGCCAGGGCGCCAGGTGCCGCAGGCCAGCCGCTCCAGCGCTTCAGCGCTCGTACCACACAACATTGCCGCTAGTTTTGAGAGGCACGCGTGGTTCCGCACGCGGCGCACGGCTACGGCGAGCCGTACAGGTAGCGTGTTTGCGCGACACGACACGCACATCGAAAGACATGGCAGTCCTAGTCGGTAATGATCCTTCCGCAGGTTCACCTACGGAAACCTTGTTACGACTTTTACTTCCTCTAAATGATCAAGTTTGGTCATCTTTCCGGTAGCATCGGCAACGACAGAGTCAATGCCGCGTACCAGTCGAAGACCTCACTAAATCATTCAATCGGTAGTAGCGACGGGGCGGTGTGTACAAAGGGCAGGGACGTAATCAACGCGAGCTTATGACTCGCGCTTACTGGGAATTCCTCGTTCATGGGGAACAATTGCAAGCCCCAATCCCTAGCACGAAGGAGGTTCAGCGGGGTTACCC
Organism: Schistocerca piceifrons; assembly: GCF_021461385.2. Taxonomy (NCBI): domain Eukaryota; kingdom Metazoa; phylum Arthropoda; class Insecta; order Orthoptera; family Acrididae; genus Schistocerca; species Schistocerca piceifrons. The sequence continues at coordinate 15,141 of NW_025729218.1, forward strand.
CGACCTTTCGGCCTAGGAAGACACGCTGATTCCTTCAGTGTAGCGGCGCGTGCGGCCCAGAACATCTAAGGGGCATCACAGACCTGTTATTGCTCAATCTCGTGCGGCTAGAAGCCGCCTGTCCCTCTAAGAAGAAAAGTAATCGCTGACAGCACGAAGGATGTCACGCGACTAGTTAGCAGGCTAGAGTCTCGTTCGTTATCGGAAATTAACCAGACAAATCGCTCCACCAACTAAGAACGGCCATGCACCACCACCCACCCGAATCAGAAAGAGCTATCAATCTGTCAATCCTTCCGGTGTCCGGGCCTGGTGAGGTTTTCCCGTGTTGAGTCAAATTAAGCCGCAGGCTCCACTCCTGGTGGTGCCCTTCCGTCAATTCCTTTAAGTTTCAGCTTTGCACCATTACTTCCCCCGGAACCCAAAAGCTTTGGTTTCCCGGAGGGCTGCCCCGCCCGAGTCATCGGAGGAACTGCGGCGGATCGCTGGCTGGCATCGTTTATGGTTAGAACTAGGGCGGTATCTGATCGCCTTCGAACCTCTAACTTTCCGTTCTTGATTAATGAAAACATACTTGGCAAATGCTTTCGCTTCTGTTCGTCTTGCGACGATCCAAGAATTTCACCTCTAACGTCGCAATACGAATGCCCCCGCCTGTCCCTATTAATCATTACCTCGGGTTCCGAAAACCAACAAAATAGAACCGAGGTCCTATTCCATTATTCCATGGCACACAGTATTCAGGCGGGCTTGCCTGCTTTAAGCACTCTAATTTGTTCAAAGTAAACGTGCCGGCCCACCGAGACACTCAATAAAGAGCACCCTGGTAGGATTTCAACGGGGTCCGCCTCGGGACGCACGAGCACGCACGAGGCGGTCGCACGCCCTTCAGCTCGCCCCACCGGCAGGACGTCCCACGATACATGCCAGTTAAACACCGACGGCGGTGAACCAACAGCGTGGGACACAAATCCAACTACGAGCTTTTTAACCGCAACAACTTTATATACGCTATTGGAGCTGGGAATTACCGCGGCTGCTGGCACCAGACTTGCCCCTCCAATAGATACTCGTTAAAGGATTTAAAGTGTACTCATTCCGATTACGGGGCCTCGGATGAGTCCCGTATCGTTATTTTTCGTCACTACCTCCCGTGCCGGAGTGGGTAATTTGCGCGCCTGCTGCCTTCCTTGGATGTGGTAGCCGTTTCTCAGGCTCCCTCTCCGGAATCGAACCCCTGATTCCCCGTTACCCGTTACAACCATGGTAGGCGCAGAACCTACCATCGACAGTTGATAAGGCAGACATTTGAAAGATGCGTCGCCGGTACGAGGACCGTGCGATCAGCCCAAAGTTATTCAGAGTCACCAAGGCAAACGGACGGACGAGCCGACCGATTGGTTTTGATCTAATAAAAGCGTCCCTTCCATCTCTGGGGACTCTGTTTGCATGTATTAGCTCTAGAATTACCACAGTTATCCAAGTAACGTGGGGTACGATCTAAGGAACCATAACTGATTTAATGAGCCATTCGCGGTTTCACCTTAATGCGGCTTGTACTGAGACATGCATGGCTTAATCTTTGAGACAAGCCATATGACTACTGGCAGGATCAACCAGGGAGCTGCGTCAACTAGAGCTGAGCAGCCGGCCGCCCGGGAGTGTGTCCCGGGGGCCCGCGCGAACACGCAAGCGTCCGCTCAATCATTCTGCAAACAGGAGGAGGCTGAGCTCCCCTGCACAATACACCTCGAAACCCTCTCAGGTCCCGGCGGCGCGCAGCGCCGTCCCAAGTACTTGGTCGGGTTCGAGAGAGGCGCAATCGCCCGGAGTTAGGCGAGTAGACGCTTTCGGTGCGACCACCCGTGCTCCCAACTGAGCTTGCCGCTGCCGACAGAGGCCCGGGAGCGTGCTGTCGTGGCATTGCCGGCGGGAGACAACACGCGCCACCTACGGTGACCGGCAGCTCCAACGCCAGCGCCACAGAAGGACAAAAGCCCCACTTGGGTGCCGAAGCGAACTCTCCCAGCACAGCGCACGCGCCAACACATCCGCACAGCTGCGATACAAACCACCAGCGAGAACCGCTGGGGCGACCGAGCAGCAGACGGCGTCGCGGCGCCGAGCGCCGGGCGGCGGCGCATCCTCAACGCACACAGTCCTCAATCGGACCAGCACACTGAAGATGTCCACCGCGCTTCGCACCGGGCCCGCGAGGACCTACTTTGGCCGCACGGCGCCGCGCGCAGGGTGCGCCGGCGCGCAGCTGCGACGCCTGCCGCGTCCGTCGGCCGGCGCGCCTGCCACTGGCCGCCCCCACCAGCCGGCTGTAGCGCGTGCGCCCCCGCACCGGCGCGGCCAGCACGCCGGGAGGCGCCCCCTCACCGCCGGGGACGGTCCCACCCAGCCACCGCCCGCGTATCGCTTCACACCCAGATGGCCGTTCAGTTTCGTCGGCATGGGGGGTATCGCTGGAACAACCGGTTAGTACCTCAACCTATCGTCGCCATCACCGATTCACCCCTAGCGAGAACAACCGCACCACAACAGGTTACCATTTGTTCATTTGCGTAACTTCACCAGAAAACGCAGGAGTCCATCGCCATTTGCAACTTCAACGATTATTGCATGCCCTGTGTCAGGTGTCACGCCACATACGTCTGCCCACATACACGCAACAAAATGTGCACGCCTAGACAATACGTGGAAGGTGGCCCCCGTACGTATGCGATGTCCATTGCTCGAACGACTGTCAACCGGCCTCTGTAGCATGTCGCAGATATGGAACGCGGTGCACCATGCCATCACGGTGTGTGAGGAGAGACGACTAGGTCCGAATACATCAACAGACAGCTCATGCTGATCGCCATCCACGGCGTCCGTTCCTCCCACACGTCTCTATGGCGTACCACACTGCAATCCAGCTCTCATAGGGAGACGACACGTAGCTGCGTGCACAATATTTGCACTGTATGGTCCGCCGTTTTTGGGCGCAGTCGTTGTGCGGTCACACATGTGCCACGATGTATCATTCAGTACATAAGGACGAATGTGCAGTACAGATTGTGGTTCACGCGTACGACATCAGCGGACAGTTGACACAGGCCGCACCACAACGTAGCCTGAGTACGTCGCATGCGAAGGGCATTGAACATGCAAACTTCTCACCAACCAGCTTGCGAAGGCAGGGGGCAAGGTGGGGACGTGGGGAGGGGCGGCATGTACGTCCTGCTGCCATCCACATTACAGTGTACAGCAGGAGCATGTGGAAAGTGAGCAAGACTTGCAAGGTGTTTAACATGAAGCGATACACAGGGGTGCGGGCAGTGCGAGTAGCGAACTATATTGCGAGGGTTGCGGGTGGGCAACACTACAGTAATTGAACGAGTCGTATAACAATTACAGAGCAGGTTTAGGCGACAACGTGGGTTACGTTAAGGCGACAACATGGGTTAGGTTAAGGCACAACATGGGTTAGGTTAAGGCACAACATGGGTTAGGTTAAGGCACAACATGGGTTAGGTTAAGGCACAACATGGGTTAGGTTAAGGCACAACATGGGTTAGGTTAAGGCACAACATGGGTTAGGTTAAGGCACAACATGGGTTAGGTTAAGGCACAACATGGGTTAGGTTGAGGCACAACATGGGTTAGGTTAAGGCACAACATGGGTTAGGTTGAGGCACAACATGGGTTAGGTTGAGGCACAACATGGGTTAGGTTGAGGCACAACATGGGTTAGGTTAAGGTACAACATGGGTTAGGTTAAGGTACAACATGGGTTAGGTTAAGGTACAACATGGGTTAGGTTAAGGTACAACATGGGTTAGGTTAAGGTACAACATGGGTTAGGTTAAGGTACAACATAGGTTAGGTTAAGGTACAACATAGGTTAGGTTAAGGTACAACATAGGTTAGGTTAAGGTACAACATAGGTTAGGTTAAGGTACAACATAGGTTAGGTTAAGGTACAACATAGGTTAGGTTAAGGTACAACATAGGTTAGGTTAGGTTAGGTTAGGTTACACGTTGTTGTACGGAAAGGTGTAGGGGGGGGGGGGGCGGGGGCGGCAGGTTCGTTGATAGTGATTATAGTAAGTGAATGCTTGTGACATGATCAGATTTGTCACGTCAGGATGCACCTTTGGCTTATTAGAGGCGGCGCTCCAATTCTATGCTTGTGTGAGACCTGTGTCTTTGACTCATGTCATTGTTTGTGCGCTGTGACAGGAGGTACTATTGTGATGTTGGGTGCACCGTTGTATAGGACATGTGTGGGTGTTGGTGCCTGGTCTGCGCAATGGTGGATGTCGAAAGGCTGGGATATTGTATTTTCCGCACGGACCTCCTGGTCTGGTTGTGATAGTGTGGATTGTGTAATGTGGCGGAGAAGATGCACTGGATGTTGTTCCATGCTGGTGCTTACATATTGTATGTGCGCCTGTTAGAAGCAGAGAGTGGTGCGTGATCAGAGTGTCTGGCTGACGTGTGGTTCCCATTTTGGGCAGACTCTTTCAGCATGTATACGGACAGTTGTGTATATTTGCTGTAGTTTGATGGCTCTGCATTGATTACTAATCAGCGCCGTGTGTACGGGTAATCTGGTTCCAGTCCAAAATGTTCCATCTGTGTACATTAGTGACAAAGACTCCCCCCATGCAGTGGGGCTCGGTCTGTTATAACTCTTCCGCGTAATATATTTGCCCCACGTTTTTGCGACTGCGAGTGCGAGTGCAACGCGCATGGGGACCGACATGCTGATGGCTCGGTATCGGACGCCGTACAGTGAGCAACGCGATCGCGTCTCTCGCTCGTAAGTGGTACAGGTCGCGGCTCATGTATACGGACAGCGGGAATGTC
>NW_025729218.1:27500-30000 GCF_021461385.2 Schistocerca piceifrons
GGGTAATTTGCGCGCCTGCTGCCTTCCTTGGATGTGGTAGCCGTTTCTCAGGCTCCCTCTCCGGAATCGAACCCTGATTCCCCGTTACCCGTTACAACCATGGTAGGCGCAGAACCTACCATCGACAGTTGATAAGGCAGACATTTGAAAGATGCGTCGCCGGTACGAGGACCGTGCGATCAGCCCAAAGTTATTCAGAGTCACCAAGGCAAACGGACCGGACGAGCCGACCGATTGGTTTTGATCTAATAAAAGCGTCCCTTCCATCTCTGGTCGGGACTCTGTTTGCATGTATTAGCTCTAGAATTACCACAGTTATCCAAGTAACGTGGGTACGATCTAAGGAACCATAACTGATTTAATGAGCCATTCGCGGTTTCACCTTAATGCGGCTTGTACTGAGACATGCATGGCTTAATCTTTGAGACAAGCATATGACTACTGGCAGGATCAACCAGGGAGCTGCGTCAACTAGAGCTGAGCAGCCGGCCGCCCGGGAGTGTGTCCCGGGGGCCCGCGCGAACACGCAAGCGTCCGCTCAATCATTCTGCAAACAGGAGGAGGCTGAGCTCCCCTGCACAATACACCTCGAAACCCTCTCAGGTCCCGGCGGCGCGCAGCGCCGTCCCAAGTACTTGGTCGGGTTCGAGAGAGGCGCAATCGCCCGGAGTTAGGCGAGTAGACGCTTTCGGTGCGACCACCCGTGCTCCCAACTGAGCTTGCCGCTGCCGACAGAGGCCCGGGAGCGTGCTGTCGTGGCATTGCCGGCGGGAGACAACACGCGCCACCTACGGTGACCGGCAGCTCCAACGCCAGCGCCACAGAAGGACAAAAGCCCCACTTGGGTGCCGAAGCGAACTCTCCCAGCACAGCGCACGCGCCAACACATCCGCACAGCTGCGATACAAACCACCAGCGAGAACCGCTGGGGCGACCGAGCAGCAGACGGCGTCGCGGCGCCGAGCGCCGGGCGGCGGCGCATCCTCAACGCACACAGTCCTCAATCGGACCAGCACACTGAAGATGTCCACCGCGCTTCGCACCGGGCCCGCGAGGACCTACTTTGGCCGCACGGCGCCGCGCGCAGGGTGCGCCGGCGCGCAGCTGCGACGCCTGCCGCGTCCGTCGGCCGGCGCGCCTGCCACTGGCCGCCCCCACCAGCCGGCTGTAGCGCGTGCGCCCACGCACCGCGCGGCCAGCACGCCGGGAGGCGCCCCCTCACCGGCCGGGGACGGTCCCACCCAGCCACCGCCGCGTATCGCTTCACACCCAGATGCCGTTCAGTTTCGTCGGCATGGTGGGTATCGCTGGAACAACCGGTTAGTACCTCAACCTATCGTCGCCATCACCGATTCACCCCTAGCGAGAACAACCGCACCACAACAGGTTACCATTTGTTCATTTGCGTAACTTCACCAGAAAACGCAGGCGTCCATCGCCATTTGCAACTTCAACGATTATTGCATGCCTGTGTCAGGTGTCACGCCACACTACGTCTGCCCACATACACGCAACAAAATGTGCACGCCTAGACAATACGTGGAAGGTGGCCCCCGTACGTATGCGATGTCCATTGCTCGAACGACTGTCAACCGGCCTCTGTAGCATGTCGCAGATATGGAACGCGGTGCACCATGCCATCACGGTGTGTGAGGAGAGACGACTAGGTCCGAATACATCAACAGACAGCTCATGCTGATCGCCATCCACGGCGTCCGTTCCTCCCACACGTCTCTATGGCGTACCACACTGCAATCCAGCTCTCATAGGGAGACGACACGTAGCTGCGTGCACAATATTTGCACTGTATGGTCCGCCGTTTTTGGGCGCAGTCGTTGTGCGGTCACACATGTGCCACGATGTATCATTCAGTACATAAGGACGAATGTGCAGTACAGATTGTGGTTCACGCGTACGACATCAGCGGACAGTTGACACAGGCCGCACCACAACGTAGCCTGAGTACGTCGCATGCGAAGGGCATTGAACATGCAAACTTCTCACCAACCAGCTTGCGAAGGCAGGGGGCAAGGTGGGGACGTGGGGAGGGGCGGCATGTACGTCCTGCTGCCATCCACATTACAGTGTACAGCAGGAGCATGTGGAAAGTGAGCAAGACTTGCAAGGTGTTTAACATGAAGCGATACACAGGGGTGCGGGCAGTGCGAGTAGCGAACTATATTGCGAGGGTTGCGGGTGGGCAACACTACAGTAATTGAACGAGTCGTATAACAATTACAGAGCAGGTTTAGGCGACAACGTGGGTTACGTTAAGGCGACAACATGGGTTAGGTTAAGGCACAACATGGGTTAGGTTAAGGCACAACATGGGTTAGGTTAAGGCACAACATGGGTTAGGTTAAGGCACAACATGGGTTAGGTTAAGGCACAACATGGGTTAGGTTAAGGCACAACATGGGTTAGGTTAAGGCACAACATGGGTTAGGTTGAGGCACAACATGGGTTAGGTTAAGGCACAACATGGGTTAGGTTGAGGCAC
>NW_025729218.1:37500-42500 GCF_021461385.2 Schistocerca piceifrons
CCCCAATCCCTAGCACGAAGGAGGTTCAGCGGGTTACCCCGACCTTTCGGCCTAGGAAGACACGCTGATTCCTTCAGTGTAGCGCGCGTGCGGCCCAGAACATCTAAGGGCATCACAGACCTGTTATTGCTCAATCTCGTGCGGCTAGAAGCCGCCTGTCCCTCTAAGAAGAAAAGTAATCGCTGACAGCACGAAGGATGTCACGCGACTAGTTAGCAGGCTAGAGTCTCGTTCGTTATCGGAATTAACCAGACAAATCGCTCCACCAACTAAGAACGGCCATGCACCACCACCCACCGAATCAAGAAAGAGCTATCAATCTGTCAATCCTTCCGGTGTCCGGGCCTGGTGAGGTTTCCCGTGTTGAGTCAAATTAAGCCGCAGGCTCCACTCCTGGTGGTGCCCTTCCGTCAATTCCTTTAAGTTTCAGCTTTGCAACCATACTTCCCCCGGAACCCAAAAGCTTTGGTTTCCCGGAGGCTGCCCGCCGAGTCATCGGAGGAACTGCGGCGGATCGCTGGCTGGCATCGTTTATGGTTAGAACTAGGGCGGTATCTGATCGCCTTCGAACCTCTAACTTTCGTTCTTGATTAATGAAAACATACTTGGCAAATGCTTTCGCTTCTGTTCGTCTTGCGACGATCCAAGAATTTCACCTCTAACGTCGCAATACGAATGCCCCCGCCTGTCCCTATTAATCATTACCTCGGGTTCCGAAAACCAACAAAATAGAACCGAGGTCCTATTCCATTATTCCATGCACACAGTATTCAGGCGGGCTTGCCTGCTTTAAGCACTCTAATTTGTTCAAAGTAAACGTGCCGGCCCACCGAGACACTCAATAAAGAGCACCCTGGTAGGATTTCAACGGGGTCCGCCTCGGGACGCACGAGCACGCACGAGGCGGTCGCACGCCTTCAGCTCGCCCCACCGGCAGGACGTCCCACGATACATGCCAGTTAAACACCGACGGGCGGTGAACCAACAGCGTGGGACACAAATCCAACTACGAGCTTTTTAACCGCAACAACTTTAATATACGCTATTGGAGCTGGAATTACCGCGGCTGCTGGCACCAGACTTGCCCTCCAATAGATACTCGTTAAAGGATTTAAAGTGTACTCATTCCGATTACGGGGCCTCGGATGAGTCCCGTATCGTTATTTTTCGTCACTACCTCCCCGTGCCGGGAGTGGGTAATTTGCGCGCCTGCTGCCTTCCTTGGATGTGGTAGCCGTTTCTCAGGCTCCCTCTCCGGAATCGAACCCTGATTCCCCGTTACCCGTTACAACCATGGTAGGCGCAGAACCTACCATCGACAGTTGATAAGGCAGACATTTGAAAGATGCGTCGCCGGTACGAGGACCGTGCGATCAGCCCAAAGTTATTCAGAGTCACCAAGGCAAACGGACCGGACGAGCCGACCGATTGGTTTTGATCTAATAAAAGCGTCCCTTCCATCTCTGGTCGGGACTCTGTTTGCATGTATTAGCTCTAGAATTACCACAGTTATCCAAGTAACGTGGGTACGATCTAAGGAACCATAACTGATTTAATGAGCCATTCGCGGTTTCACCTTAATGCGGCTTGTACTGAGACATGCATGGCTTAATCTTTGAGACAAGCATATGACTACTGGCAGGATCAACCAGGGAGCTGCGTCAACTAGAGCTGAGCAGCCGGCCGCCCGGGAGTGTGTCCCGGGGGCCCGCGCGAACACGCAAGCGTCCGCTCAATCATTCTGCAAACAGGAGGAGGCTGAGCTCCCCTGCACAATACACCTCGAAACCCTCTCAGGTCCCGGCGGCGCGCAGCGCCGTCCCAAGTACTTGGTCGGGTTCGAGAGAGGCGCAATCGCCCGGAGTTAGGCGAGTAGACGCTTTCGGTGCGACCACCCGTGCTCCCAACTGAGCTTGCCGCTGCCGACAGAGGCCCGGGAGCGTGCTGTCGTGGCATTGCCGGCGGGAGACAACACGCGCCACCTACGGTGACCGGCAGCTCCAACGCCAGCGCCACAGAAGGACAAAAGCCCCACTTGGGTGCCGAAGCGAACTCTCCCAGCACAGCGCACGCGCCAACACATCCGCACAGCTGCGATACAAACCACCAGCGAGAACCGCTGGGGCGACCGAGCAGCAGACGGCGTCGCGGCGCCGAGCGCCGGGCGGCGGCGCATCCTCAACGCACACAGTCCTCAATCGGACCAGCACACTGAAGATGTCCACCGCGCTTCGCACCGGGCCCGCGAGGACCTACTTTGGCCGCACGGCGCCGCGCGCAGGGTGCGCCGGCGCGCAGCTGCGACGCCTGCCGCGTCCGTCGGCCGGCGCGCCTGCCACTGGCCGCCCCCACCAGCCGGCTGTAGCGCGTGCGCCCACGCACCGCGCGGCCAGCACGCCGGGAGGCGCCCCCTCACCGGCCGGGGACGGTCCCACCCAGCCACCGCCGCGTATCGCTTCACACCCAGATGCCGTTCAGTTTCGTCGGCATGGTGGGTATCGCTGGAACAACCGGTTAGTACCTCAACCTATCGTCGCCATCACCGATTCACCCCTAGCGAGAACAACCGCACCACAACAGGTTACCATTTGTTCATTTGCGTAACTTCACCAGAAAACGCAGGCGTCCATCGCCATTTGCAACTTCAACGATTATTGCATGCCTGTGTCAGGTGTCACGCCACACTACGTCTGCCCACATACACGCAACAAAATGTGCACGCCTAGACAATACGTGGAAGGTGGCCCCCGTACGTATGCGATGTCCATTGCTCGAACGACTGTCAACCGGCCTCTGTAGCATGTCGCAGATATGGAACGCGGTGCACCATGCCATCACGGTGTGTGAGGAGAGACGACTAGGTCCGAATACATCAACAGACAGCTCATGCTGATCGCCATCCACGGCGTCCGTTCCTCCCACACGTCTCTATGGCGTACCACACTGCAATCCAGCTCTCATAGGGAGACGACACGTAGCTGCGTGCACAATATTTGCACTGTATGGTCCGCCGTTTTTGGGCGCAGTCGTTGTGCGGTCACACATGTGCCACGATGTATCATTCAGTACATAAGGACGAATGTGCAGTACAGATTGTGGTTCACGCGTACGACATCAGCGGACAGTTGACACAGGCCGCACCACAACGTAGCCTGAGTACGTCGCATGCGAAGGGCATTGAACATGCAAACTTCTCACCAACCAGCTTGCGAAGGCAGGGGGCAAGGTGGGGACGTGGGGAGGGGCGGCATGTACGTCCTGCTGCCATCCACATTACAGTGTACAGCAGGAGCATGTGGAAAGTGAGCAAGACTTGCAAGGTGTTTAACATGAAGCGATACACAGGGGTGCGGGCAGTGCGAGTAGCGAACTATATTGCGAGGGTTGCGGGTGGGCAACACTACAGTAATTGAACGAGTCGTATAACAATTACAGAGCAGGTTTAGGCGACAACGTGGGTTACGTTAAGGCGACAACATGGGTTAGGTTAAGGCACAACATGGGTTAGGTTAAGGCACAACATGGGTTAGGTTAAGGCACAACATGGGTTAGGTTAAGGCACAACATGGGTTAGGTTAAGGCACAACATGGGTTAGGTTAAGGCACAACATGGGTTAGGTTAAGGCACAACATGGGTTAGGTTAAGGCACAACATGGGTTAGGTTGAGGCACAACATGGGTTAGGTTAAGGCACAACATGGGTTAGGTTGAGGCACAACATGGGTTAGGTTGAGGCACAACATGGGTTAGGTTGAGGCACAACATGGGTTAGGTTAAGGTACAACATGGGTTAGGTTAAGGTACAACATGGGTTAGGTTAAGGTACAACATGGGTTAGGTTAAGGTACAACATGGGTTAGGTTAAGGTACAACATAGGTTAGGTTAAGGTACAACATAGGTTAGGTTAAGGTACAACATAGGTTAGGTTAAGGTACAACATAGGTTAGGTTAAGGTACAACATAGGTTAGGTTAAGGTACAACATAGGTTAGGTTAAGGTACAACATAGGTTAGGTTAGGTTAGGTTAGGTTACACGTTGTTGTACGGAAAGGTGTAGGGGGGGGGGGGGGGGGCGGGGGCGGCAGGTTCGTTGATAGTGATTATAGTAAGTGAATGCTTGTGACATGATCAGATTTGTCACGTCAGGATGCACCTTTGGCTTATTAGAGGCGGCGCTCCAATTCTATGCTTGTGTGAGACCTGTGTCTTTGACTCATGTCATTGTTTGTGCGCTGTGACAGGAGGTACTATTGTGATGTTGGGTGCACCGTTGTATAGGACATGTGTGGGTGTTGGTGCCTGGTCTGCGCAATGGTGGATGTCGAAAGGCTGGGATATTGTATTTTCCGCACGGACCTCCTGGTCTGGTTGTGATAGTGTGGATTGTGTAATGTGGCGGAGAAGATGCACTGGATGTTGTTCCATGCTGGTGCTTACATATTGTATGTGCGCCTGTTAGAAGCAGAGAGTGGTGCGTGATCAGAGTGTCTGGCTGACGTGTGGTTCCCATTTTGGGCAGACTCTTTCAGCATGTATACGGACAGTTGTGTATATTTGCTGTAGTTTGATGGCTCTGCATTGATTACTAATCAGCGCCGTGTGTACGGGTAATCTGGTTCCAGTCCAAAATGTTCCATCTGTGTACATTAGTGACAAAGACTCCCCCCATGCAGTGGGGCTCGGTCTGTTATAACTCTTCCGCGTAATATATTTGCCCCACGTTTTTGCGACTGCGAGTGCGAGTGCAACGCGCATGGGGACCGACATGCTGATGGCTCGGTATCGGACGCCGTACAGTGAGCAACGCGATCGCGTCTCTCGCTCGTAAGTGGTACAGGTCGCGGCTCATGTATACGGACAGCGGGAATGTCGCATATTGGAAATAACTCTTCATGAAACGCAAGTTATAGGGGTGGATTGCACTTTACGAGTGCGGGAAACGTCCGCCGTTCATCCGCTGGAGGTGCGAGTTTGGCGGTTGGGGTGGTGCACGAACGGG
>NW_025729218.1:47500-54188 GCF_021461385.2 Schistocerca piceifrons
ACCCTCTACGGGCCGTGGCCTCATTCAAGTTGGACTTGGGCTCGGCGCGAGGCGTCGGGGTAGTGGACCCTCCCAAACACCACATGCCACGACAGGCGGCAGCCTGCGGGGTTCGGTGCTGGACTCTTCCCTGTTCGCTCGCCGCTACTGGGGGAATCCTTGTTAGTTTCTTTTCCTCCGCTTAGTAATATGCTTAAATTCAGCGGGTAGTCTCGCCTGCTCTGAGGTCGTTGTACGAGGTGTCGCACGCCACACCGCCAGCCGGCTGTGCACGCTACCGAGAAAGTACCGGTATGCGAACCGCCAGGCGACGGGCGCGCATCGCACGTTTGAGGAGACGCGGCCGGCCCCACAGGCGGCCGCGACACTCCCAGGTCTGCGAAGCGGGCAAACGCCGCGCGCTTCAGTATACGTAGCCGACCCTCAGCCAGACGTGGCCCGGGAACGGAATCCATGGACCGCAATGTGCGTTCGAAACGTCGATGTTCATGTGTCCTGCAGTTCACATGTCGACGCGCAATTTGCTGCGTTCTTCATCGACCCACGAGCCGAGTGATCCACCGTCCTGGGTGATCTTTTCTCAGTTTCCGCCCGTCTCTTTCGAGACGGTCGCATAGGCGGGAGTGAGGCGTGTGGCGGCCCCTGTTCCAGCGTTCTGTGTCCAACGGCCTCACGGCCGACGGGCGTCGTACGGCTCCACACCGGAGCGGACAGGCACTCGGGCGAAAGTCATTCAAAACCGGCGCCAGGCGCCAGGTGCCGCAGGCCAGCCGCTCCAGCGCTTCAGCGCTCGTACCACACAACATTGCCGCTAGTTTTGAGAGGCACGCGTGGTTCCGCACGCGGCGCACGGCTACGGCGAGCCGTACAGGTAGCGTGTTGCGCGACACGACACGCACATCGAAAGACATGCAGTCTAGTCGGTAATGATCCTTCCGCAGGTTCACCTACGGAAACCTTGTTACGACTTTTACTTCCTCTAAATGATCAAGTTTGGTCATCTTTCCGGTAGCATCGGCAACGACAGAGTCAATGCCGCGTACCAGTCCGAAGACCTCACTAAATCATTCAATCGGTAGTAGCGACGGGCGGTGTGTACAAAGGGCAGGGACGTAATCAACGCGAGCTTATGACTCGCGCTTACTGGGAATTCCTCGTTCATGGGGAACAATTGCAAGCCCCAATCCCTAGCACGAAGGAGGTTCAGCGGGTTACCCCGACCTTTCGGCCTAGGAAGACACGCTGATTCCTTCAGTGTAGCGCGCGTGCGGCCCAGAACATCTAAGGGCATCACAGACCTGTTATTGCTCAATCTCGTGCGGCTAGAAGCCGCCTGTCCCTCTAAGAAGAAAAGTAATCGCTGACAGCACGAAGGATGTCACGCGACTAGTTAGCAGGCTAGAGTCTCGTTCGTTATCGGAATTAACCAGACAAATCGCTCCACCAACTAAGAACGGCCATGCACCACCACCCACCGAATCAAGAAAGAGCTATCAATCTGTCAATCCTTCCGGTGTCCGGGCCTGGTGAGGTTTCCCGTGTTGAGTCAAATTAAGCCGCAGGCTCCACTCCTGGTGGTGCCCTTCCGTCAATTCCTTTAAGTTTCAGCTTTGCAACCATACTTCCCCCGGAACCCAAAAGCTTTGGTTTCCCGGAGGCTGCCCGCCGAGTCATCGGAGGAACTGCGGCGGATCGCTGGCTGGCATCGTTTATGGTTAGAACTAGGGCGGTATCTGATCGCCTTCGAACCTCTAACTTTCGTTCTTGATTAATGAAAACATACTTGGCAAATGCTTTCGCTTCTGTTCGTCTTGCGACGATCCAAGAATTTCACCTCTAACGTCGCAATACGAATGCCCCCGCCTGTCCCTATTAATCATTACCTCGGGTTCCGAAAACCAACAAAATAGAACCGAGGTCCTATTCCATTATTCCATGCACACAGTATTCAGGCGGGCTTGCCTGCTTTAAGCACTCTAATTTGTTTCAAAGTAAACGTGCCGGCCCACCGAGACACTCAATAAAGAGCACCCTGGTAGGATTTCAACGGGGTCCGCCTCGGGACGCACGAGCACGCACGAGGCGGTCGCACGCCTTCAGCTCGCCCCACCGGCAGGACGTCCCACGATACATGCCAGTTAAACACCGACGGGCGGTGAACCAACAGCGTGGGACACAAATCCAACTACGAGCTTTTTAACCGCAACAACTTTAATATACGCTATTGGAGCTGGAATTACCGCGGCTGCTGGCACCAGACTTGCCCTCCAATAGATACTCGTTAAAGGATTTAAAGTGTACTCATTCCGATTACGGGGCCTCGGATGAGTCCCGTATCGTTATTTTTCGTCACTACCTCCCCGTGCCGGGAGTGGGTAATTTGCGCGCCTGCTGCCTTCCTTGGATGTGGTAGCCGTTTCTCAGGCTCCCTCTCCGGAATCGAACCCTGATTCCCCGTTACCCGTTACAACCATGGTAGGCGCAGAACCTACCATCGACAGTTGATAAGGCAGACATTTGAAAGATGCGTCGCCGGTACGAGGACCGTGCGATCAGCCCAAAGTTATTCAGAGTCACCAAGGCAAACGGACCGGACGAGCCGACCGATTGGTTTTGATCTAATAAAAGCGTCCCTTCCATCTCTGGTCGGGACTCTGTTTGCATGTATTAGCTCTAGAATTACCACAGTTATCCAAGTAACGTGGGTACGATCTAAGGAACCATAACTGATTTAATGAGCCATTCGCGGTTTCACCTTAATGCGGCTTGTACTGAGACATGCATGGCTTAATCCTTTGAGACAAGCATATGACTACTGGCAGGATCAACCAGGGAGCTGCGTCAACTAGAGCTGAGCAGCCGGCCGCCCGGGAGTGTGTCCCGGGGGCCCCGCGCGAACACGCAAGCGTCCGCTCAATCATTCTGCAAACAGGAGGAGGCTGAGCTCCCCTGCACAATACACCTCGAAACCCTCTCAGGTCCCGGCGGCGCGCAGCGCCGTCCCAAGTACTTGGTCGGGTTCGAGAGAGGCGCAATCGCCCGGAGTTAGGCGAGTAGACGCTTTCGGTGCGACCACCCGTGCTCCCAACTGAGCTTGCCGCTGCCGACAGAGGCCCGGGAGCGTGCTGTCGTGGCATTGCCGGCGGGAGACAACACGCGCCACCTACGGTGACCGGCAGCTCCAACGCCAGCGCCACAGAAGGACAAAAGCCCCACTTGGGTGCCGAAGCGAACTCTCCCAGCACAGCGCACGCGCCAACACATCCGCACAGCTGCGATACAAACCACCAGCGAGAACCGCTGGGGCGACCGAGCAGCAGACGGCGTCGCGGCGCCGAGCGCCGGGCGGCGGCGCATCCTCAACGCACACAGTCCTCAATCGGACCAGCACACTGAAGATGTCCACCGCGCTTCGCACCGGGCCCGCGAGGACCTACTTTGGCCGCACGGCGCCGCGCGCAGGGTGCGCCGGCGCGCAGCTGCGACGCCTGCCGCGTCCGTCGGCCGGCGCGCCTGCCACTGGCCGCCCCCACCAGCCGGCTGTAGCGCGTGCGCCCACGCACCGCGCGGCCAGCACGCCGGGAGGCGCCCCCTCACCGGCCGGGGACGGTCCCACCCAGCCACCGCCGCGTATCGCTTCACACCCAGATGCCGTTCAGTTTTCGTCGGCATGGTGGGTATCGCTGGAACAACCGGTTAGTACCTCAACCTATCGTCGCCATCACCGATTCACCCCTAGCGAGAACAACCGCACCACAACAGGTTACCATTTGTTCATTTGCGTAACTTCACCAGAAAACGCAGGCGTCCATCGCCATTTGCAACTTCAACGATTATTGCATGCCTGTGTCAGGTGTCACGCCACACTACGTCTGCCCACATACACGCAACAAAATGTGCACGCCTAGACAATACGTGGAAGGTGGCCCCCGTACGTATGCGATGTCCATTGCTCGAACGACTGTCAACCGGCCTCTGTAGCATGTCGCAGATATGGAACGCGGTGCACCATGCCATCACGGTGTGTGAGGAGAGACGACTAGGTCCGAATACATCAACAGACAGCTCATGCTGATCGCCATCCACGGCGTCCGTTCCTCCCACACGTCCTCTATGGCGTACCACACTGCAATCCAGCTCTCATAGGGAGACGAACACGTAGCTGCGTGCACAATATTTGCACTGTATGGTCCGCCGTTTTTTGGGCGCAGTCGTTGTGCGGTCACACATGTGCCACGATGTATCATTCAGTACATAAGGACGAATGTGCAGTACAGATTGTGGTTTCACGCGTACGACATCAGCGGACAGTTGACACAGGCCGCACCACAACGTAGCCTGAGTACGTCGCATGCGAAGGGCATTGAACATGCAAACTTCTCACCAACCAGCTTGCGAAGGCAGGGGGCAAGGTGGGGACGTGGGGAGGGGCGGCATGTACGTCCTGCTGCCATCCACATTACAGTGTACAGCAGGAGCATGTGGAAAGTGAGCAAGACTTGCAAGGTGTTTAACATGAAGCGATACACAGGGGTGCGGGCAGTGCGAGTAGCGAACTATATTGCGAGGGTTGCGGGTGGGCAACACTACAGTAATTGAACGAGTCGTATAACAATTACAGAGCAGGTTTAGGCGACAACGTGGGTTACGTTAAGGCGACAACATGGGTTAGGTTAAGGCACAACATGGGTTAGGTTAAGGCACAACATGGGTTAGGTTAAGGCACAACATGGGTTAGGTTAAGGCACAACATGGGTTAGGTTAAGGCACAACATGGGTTAGGTTAAGGCACAACATGGGTTAGGTTAAGGCACAACATGGGTTAGGTTAAGGCACAACATGGGTTAGGTGAGGCACAACATGGGTTAGGTTAAGGCACAACATGGGTTAGGTTGAGGCACAACATGGGTTAGGTTGAGGCACAACATGGGTTAGGGTTGAGGCACAACATGGGTTAGGTTAAGGTACAACATGGGTTAGGTTAAGGTACAACATGGGTTAGGTTAAGGTACAACATGGGTTAGGTTAAGGTACAACATGGGTTAGGTTAAGGTACAACATGGGTTAGGTTAAGGTACAACATAGGTTAGGTTAAGGTACAACATAGGTTAGGTTAAGGTACAACATAGGTTAGGTTAAGGTACAACATAGGTTAGGTTAAGGTACAACATAGGTTAGGTTAAGGTACAACATAGGTTAGGTTAAGGTACAACATAGGTTAGGTTAAGGTACAACATAGGTTAGGTTAGGTTAGGTTAGGTTACACGTTGTTGTACGGAAAGGTGTAGGGGGGGGGGGGGGGCGGGGGCGGCAGGTTCGTTGATAGTGATTATAGTAAGTGAATGCTTGTGACATGATCAGATTTGTCACGTCAGGATGCACCTTTGGCTTATTAGAGGCGGCGCTCCAATTCTATGCTTGTGTGAGACCTGTGTCTTTGACTCATGTCATTGTTTGTGCGCTGTGACAGGAGGTACTATTGTGATGTTGGGTGCACCGTTGTATAGGACATGTGTGGGTGTTGGTGCCTGGTCTGCGCAATGGTGGATGTCGAAAGGCTGGGATATTGTATTTTCCGCACGGACCTCCTGGTCTGGTTGTGATAGTGTGGATTGTGTAATGTGGCGGAGAAGATGCACTGGATGTTGTTCCATGCTGGTGCTTACATATTGTATGTGCGCCTGTTAGAAGCAGAGAGTGGTGCGTGATCAGAGTGTCTGGCTGACGTGTGGTTCCCATTTTGGGCAGACTCTTTCAGCATGTATACGGACAGTTGTGTATATTTGCTGTAGTTTGATGGCTCTGCATTGATTACTAATCAGCGCCGTGTGTACGGGTAATCTGGTTCCAGTCCAAAATGTTCCATCTGTGTACATTAGTGACAAAGACTCCCCCCATGCAGTGGGGCTCGGTCTGTTATAACTCTTCCGCGTAATATATTTGCCCCACGTTTTTGCGACTGCGAGTGCGAGTGCAACGCGCATGGGGACCGGACATGCTGATGGCTCGGTATCGGACGCCGTACAGTGAGCAACGCGATCGCGTCTCTCGCTCGTAAGTGGTACAGGTCGCGGCTCATGTATACGGACAGCGGGAATGTCGCATATTGGAAATAACTCTTCATGAAACGCAAGTTATAGGGGTGGATTGCACTTTACGAGTGCGGGAAACGTCCGCCGTTCATCCGCTGGAGGTGCGAGTTTGGCGGTTGGGGTGGTGCACGAACGGGTGCGGGTGGCGTCATTGCCGGTCCACGGCCTTCGTGCGGCAGAGCCACTGGAGATTGGGTGCTATGGTCGACAGAGGCTGCAGCCTTTGTGGGTGGCGTCGAAAGGCGGGCCACTGTGGCGCCATCGCTGTCTTAGTCGGCTTGGCGTCTCATAGATGGCGGTAGCGTCGTTGCAGGAGGTCATGTTGCGGGAGACCTACAGATGGCGGTATGTTTTGTGGTGCGGACGTAGTGTTGTCAGATGCGCATAGATGGCGGTATTGCATGTGGTGTCGCCCTATTTTCATAGATGGCGATACTGTTTTGCCGGCATGGGTGGCGTAGTTCCGTCGGATCCCTGTAGGTGGCAGTGTGCTATGTCTACTGTCGACACCCACGGCACCACTATCTATCTATCTATTTCCTAATACCTCGCCCCCCCCCCCCCGCCCCCTACAGACTTATCACCACACACACTAA
>NW_025729219.1:0-2500 GCF_021461385.2 Schistocerca piceifrons
CCACAAAATACAAGTATAAAATTAACATACACATATACATATATATCAGTGCGGAAGAACAAGACAAAAACACAAAATAAAGACACAAAGAAGGAAGAACAAAGACGGTTTATTCCTCCTGTGGATAGGCCCCAGGAGTCAAGGCGAAGAAAAATAACCAGCAGCCTAGCCGACGCCGACACGCTGCTTCGGGCTAGGAGCCGTCATACGCTCGAAAATCTTGTAACTTTTGCAGCAGCTCTGTAGTGTTCTTGTGCTCAGCACCGCCAGTTCTCGGGGTCGGAAGCCTAAGGCGGCGAGATCCCTCGCCGACGCTGGAGACCATACACCCCTCCAGTTCAACGTCGCGGTGGACACAATCACCTCCTCAACGTCACGGTGCAGGTTGGAGATGGCACGCCGGATGGACGGCGTGTCGTAGTAGGCCGCCTTCTGGGAGTGACACCAGTCGAGCCGGAGGTGGTCTCCGACTATCTGGGCGTCGACCACGCGGGCGATGCCGTCTTTGACCGCCACCACGTCAGGCTTGCGGATGCCCTCAGGTGTTCGGAGGTGGGGCTCCACAGAGACATTGAAGCCCCTCTGCGCGAGTCCACGGGCGACATAACGCACTACAGCGTCATGGCGCTTGACCCGGGACCCGTGCGTCCTAAAGCAAGCCTGAAGTACGTGGTTGGCGGTCTCCACGGCCTGGCACCCCGCGCGGCATCTGGTGTCCGCCTCCCGCCCGCGACTGCGCCGTGCCTTCGTAGGGAAGGCGTTGATGCGGGCGCGGAGGGCGTCGATGTATTCACGCCCAGATAGCAGGCGACTGGTGTCGGCGACCCACTGATGTTGGCCACTGACGGCGGCAGAAGATGACAGTGCCGCACCGTCAATGGCGATGTGTAGGCGCGCCGCCCACATTTCCCCAACCTGCGTTGACGATTTGAGGAGGTGGCCCTCCCACATTAGGTGGCGCTCCAGCACCTCGATCTCACGCTGTACCTCATCCATGCCTGCACCGTCGCAGGCTGGCCCTATCTTCTTCAGCGCCAGGAGACGGGACCGACGGAGGGTCGGACCCATCCATCGGCAAGATGGAATGCCGAGGCCCCCCTGGGCAACAGGAGCATGGAAGTATCCCAGGGGGGTGTCCGCCGGAAGGCGGAACCATCTCCTGACGGCGGCCCGGATGGTGACGTCGGCCGACTTCAATGCACCCACCCGGGTGCGGCTGAGGGCCAGCCCGTGGTACAGGCCAGGGAGAAGTACGTTGGTGAGAGCGTGGAGGCGCTGTTGCGGCTTCAGCGGAGCTCGGGAGATGACGTCAAGCTGCTCCACCAGGTGGCTACGTGGATTGAAGACACAGCGACCCGCCGTGGAGAATTGCAGCCCCAGGTACCGGAAGGTTTCACCCACACGCAGGGCAGGCATGGTGGTATTGCCTGCTGTGAAGGTGACATTGCTGTCCACCTTCACCTTCTTCTCGCGCCCTGACGCGACTAAGGCGAGGGTGAAACACTTCCGGGCGTTGATCTGCAGCCCCAGGTGGGCGAGGGCTGCGGTAGCTGCGTCGATGAGGGACTGCAAGCCCCTCGGGGTCGCTGCAAACAGCAAGACGTCATCTGCAAAGGCCGCAGCGTTGACTCTGCGACCGAGGATCCGAGCTCCGATGTGGGAGGGCAGTTGGCCTAAAACGTAGTCCACCGCAAAGTTGAACAGGAGGGGGGAGAGGGGATCGCCCTGGCGAACGCCCCGTGCTGGCTGCACAGACACGCCCACGCCGGCGCCGTCCGCTATCACTGTCGTGCTGCCCTCGTAGCACCGCTCGACATACTCGACAAAGCAATCCGGCAGGCCATGCGCCTTCAGCACGGGGCGAAGGGCAGCATGATCTACCGAATCGAATGCCTTAGATACGTCGATCGATGCCACAAAGACAGAGCGGCAGGAGCGAACTGCGTCGGTGAGAGCAGTGTCCAAGATGAAGGTATTTTCCAACATCCCATCCCGAGGGATGAATGCCCGCTGACGTTCGTCCACAGCACATGCGCGCATCAGGCGTGACGCGAGAACCTTGTGAAAGGTCCGCGCCAACACCGAGCAGACCGTAATGGGGCGAAAGTCAGCGGGGGATGTTGGTGCAGCCGTTTTCGGGAGAAGGGACGTCCGCGCGCGAAGCAGGCGTTCCGGAAGGGCGCGGGCCAGAAGGAAGAGATTCATCACTTTCACCAGGACTTCGTGCGGCAGGCGCCGCAACTCCGCTGGGGTAAGGCCGTCCGGCCCGGCTGCTGATCCCCTGGGCGGCAACGCGGCGGCGACCTCCTCATGTGTGACCGGCCCCCATATGCACTCGAGAGCGACAGGCTCTGAGTGCGGGAGGAGGCGGTCACGAATGAAGCCCGCGGTGGAGATGGGCTTCTTGGTGAAGAGGTCCGCCCAGAAGTCCAGCAGACCAGGGATGGCAGGTGGCGGCTGGAGCAGGGTGCCATCCAAGAGGCCGCGCACGCAACGTGCA
>NW_025729219.1:7500-12500 GCF_021461385.2 Schistocerca piceifrons
GGCCTAGGAAGACACGCTGATTCCTTCAGTGTAGCGCGCGTGCGGCCCAGAACATCTAAGGGCATCACAGACCTGTTATTGCTCAATCTCGTGCGGCTAGAAGCCGCCTGTCCCTCTAAGAAGAAAAGTAATCGCTGACAGCACGAAGGATGTCACGCGACTAGTTAGCAGGCTAGAGTCTCGTTCGTTATCGGAATTAACCAGACAAATCGCTCCACCAACTAAGAACGGCCATGCACCACCACCCACCGAATCAAGAAAGAGCTATCAATCTGTCAATCCTTCCGGTGTCCGGGCCTGGTGAGGTTTCCCGTGTTGAGTCAAATTAAGCCGCAGGCTCCACTCCTGGTGGTGCCCTTCCGTCAATTCCTTTAAGTTTCAGCTTTGCAACCATACTTCCCCCGGAACCCAAAAGCTTTGGTTTCCCGGAGGCTGCCCGCCGAGTCATCGGAGGAACTGCGGCGGATCGCTGGCTGGCATCGTTTATGGTTAGAACTAGGGCGGTATCTGATCGCCTTCGAACCTCTAACTTTCGTTCTTGATTAATGAAAACATACTTGGCAAATGCTTTCGCTTCTGTTCGTCTTGCGACGATCCAAGAATTTCACCTCTAACGTCGCAATACGAATGCCCCCGCCTGTCCCTATTAATCATTACCTCGGGTTCCGAAAACCAACAAAATAGAACCGAGGTCCTATTCCATTATTCCATGCACACAGTATTCAGGCGGGCTTGCCTGCTTTAAGCACTCTAATTTGTTCAAAGTAAACGTGCCGGCCCACCGAGACACTCAATAAAGAGCACCCTGGTAGGATTTCAACGGGGTCCGCCTCGGGACGCACGAGCACGCACGAGGCGGTCGCACGCCTTCAGCTCGCCCCACCGGCAGGACGTCCCACGATACATGCCAGTTAAACACCGACGGGCGGTGAACCAACAGCGTGGGACACAAATCCAACTACGAGCTTTTTAACCGCAACAACTTTAATATACGCTATTGGAGCTGGAATTACCGCGGCTGCTGGCACCAGACTTGCCCTCCAATAGATACTCGTTAAAGGATTTAAAGTGTACTCATTCCGATTACGGGGCCTCGGATGAGTCCCGTATCGTTATTTTTCGTCACTACCTCCCCGTGCCGGGAGTGGGTAATTTGCGCGCCTGCTGCCTTCCTTGGATGTGGTAGCCGTTTCTCAGGCTCCCTCTCCGGAATCGAACCCTGATTCCCCGTTACCCGTTACAACCATGGTAGGCGCAGAACCTACCATCGACAGTTGATAAGGCAGACATTTGAAAGATGCGTCGCCGGTACGAGGACCGTGCGATCAGCCCAAAGTTATTCAGAGTCACCAAGGCAAACGGACCGGACGAGCCGACCGATTGGTTTTGATCTAATAAAAGCGTCCCTTCCATCTCTGGTCGGGACTCTGTTTGCATGTATTAGCTCTAGAATTACCACAGTTATCCAAGTAACGTGGGTACGATCTAAGGAACCATAACTGATTTAATGAGCCATTCGCGGTTTCACCTTAATGCGGCTTGTACTGAGACATGCATGGCTTAATCTTTGAGACAAGCATATGACTACTGGCAGGATCAACCAGGGAGCTGCGTCAACTAGAGCTGAGCAGCCGGCCGCCCGGGAGTGTGTCCCGGGGGCCCGCGCGAACACGCAAGCGTCCGCTCAATCATTCTGCAAACAGGAGGAGGCTGAGCTCCCCTGCACAATACACCTCGAAACCCTCTCAGGTCCCGGCGGCGCGCAGCGCCGTCCCAAGTACTTGGTCGGGTTCGAGAGAGGCGCAATCGCCCGGAGTTAGGCGAGTAGACGCTTTCGGTGCGACCACCCGTGCTCCCAACTGAGCTTGCCGCTGCCGACAGAGGCCCGGGAGCGTGCTGTCGTGGCATTGCCGGCGGGAGACAACACGCGCCACCTACGGTGACCGGCAGCTCCAACGCCAGCGCCACAGAAGGACAAAAGCCCCACTTGGGTGCCGAAGCGAACTCTCCCAGCACAGCGCACGCGCCAACACATCCGCACAGCTGCGATACAAACCACCAGCGAGAACCGCTGGGGCGACCGAGCAGCAGACGGCGTCGCGGCGCCGAGCGCCGGGCGGCGGCGCATCCTCAACGCACACAGTCCTCAATCGGACCAGCACACTGAAGATGTCCACCGCGCTTCGCACCGGGCCCGCGAGGACCTACTTTGGCCGCACGGCGCCGCGCGCAGGGTGCGCCGGCGCGCAGCTGCGACGCCTGCCGCGTCCGTCGGCCGGCGCGCCTGCCACTGGCCGCCCCCACCAGCCGGCTGTAGCGCGTGCGCCCACGCACCGCGCGGCCAGCACGCCGGGAGGCGCCCCCTCACCGGCCGGGGACGGTCCCACCCAGCCACCGCCGCGTATCGCTTCACACCCAGATGCCGTTCAGTTTCGTCGGCATGGTGGGTATCGCTGGAACAACCGGTTAGTACCTCAACCTATCGTCGCCATCACCGATTCACCCCTAGCGAGAACAACCGCACCACAACAGGTTACCATTTGTTCATTTGCGTAACTTCACCAGAAAACGCAGGCGTCCATCGCCATTTGCAACTTCAACGATTATTGCATGCCTGTGTCAGGTGTCACGCCACACTACGTCTGCCCACATACACGCAACAAAATGTGCACGCCTAGACAATACGTGGAAGGTGGCCCCCGTACGTATGCGATGTCCATTGCTCGAACGACTGTCAACCGGCCTCTGTAGCATGTCGCAGATATGGAACGCGGTGCACCATGCCATCACGGTGTGTGAGGAGAGACGACTAGGTCCGAATACATCAACAGACAGCTCATGCTGATCGCCATCCACGGCGTCCGTTCCTCCCACACGTCTCTATGGCGTACCACACTGCAATCCAGCTCTCATAGGGAGACGACACGTAGCTGCGTGCACAATATTTGCACTGTATGGTCCGCCGTTTTTGGGCGCAGTCGTTGTGCGGTCACACATGTGCCACGATGTATCATTCAGTACATAAGGACGAATGTGCAGTACAGATTGTGGTTCACGCGTACGACATCAGCGGACAGTTGACACAGGCCGCACCACAACGTAGCCTGAGTACGTCGCATGCGAAGGGCATTGAACATGCAAACTTCTCACCAACCAGCTTGCGAAGGCAGGGGGCAAGGTGGGGACGTGGGGAGGGGCGGCATGTACGTCCTGCTGCCATCCACATTACAGTGTACAGCAGGAGCATGTGGAAAGTGAGCAAGACTTGCAAGGTGTTTAACATGAAGCGATACACAGGGGTGCGGGCAGTGCGAGTAGCGAACTATATTGCGAGGGTTGCGGGTGGGCAACACTACAGTAATTGAACGAGTCGTATAACAATTACAGAGCAGGTTTAGGCGACAACGTGGGTTACGTTAAGGCGACAACATGGGTTAGGTTAAGGCACAACATGGGTTAGGTTAAGGCACAACATGGGTTAGGTTAAGGCACAACATGGGTTAGGTTAAGGCACAACATGGGTTAGGTTAAGGCACAACATGGGTTAGGTTAAGGCACAACATGGGTTAGGTTAAGGCACAACATGGGTTAGGTTAAGGCACAACATGGGTTAGGTTGAGGCACAACATGGGTTAGGTTGAGGCACAACATGGGTTAGGTTGAGGCACAACATGGGTTAGGTTGAGGCACAACATGGGTTAGGTTGAGGCACAACATGGGTTAGGTTAAGGTACAACATGGGTTAGGTTAAGGTACAACATGGGTTAGGTTAAGGTACAACATGGGTTAGGTTAAGGTACAACATGGGTTAGGTTAAGGTACAACATGGGTTAGGTTAAGGTACAACATAGGTTAGGTTAAGGTACAACATAGGTTAGGTTAAGGTACAACATAGGTTAGGTTAAGGTACAACATAGGTTAGGTTAAGGTACAACATAGGTTAGGTTAAGGTACAACATAGGTTAGGTTAAGGTACAACATAGGTTAGGTTAAGGTACAACATAGGTTAGGTTAGGTTAGGTTAGGTTACACGTTGTTGTACGGAAAGGTGTAGGGGGGGGGGGGGGGGCGGGGGCGGCAGGTTCGTTGATAGTGATTATAGTAAGTGAATGCTTGTGACATGATCAGATTTGTCACGTCAGGATGCACCTTTGGCTTATTAGAGGCGGCGCTCCAATTCTATGCTTGTGTGAGACCTGTGTCTTTGACTCATGTCATTGTTTGTGCGCTGTGACAGGAGGTACTATTGTGATGTTGGGTGCACCGTTGTATAGGACATGTGTGGGTGTTGGTGCCTGGTCTGCGCAATGGTGGATGTCGAAAGGCTGGGATATTGTATTTTCCGCACGGACCTCCTGGTCTGGTTGTGATAGTGTGGATTGTGTAATGTGGCGGAGAAGATGCACTGGATGTTGTTCCATGCTGGTGCTTACATATTGTATGTGCGCCTGTTAGAAGCAGAGAGTGGTGCGTGATCAGAGTGTCTGGCTGACGTGTGGTTCCCATTTTGGGCAGACTCTTTCAGCATGTATACGGACAGTTGTGTATATTTGCTGTAGTTTGATGGCTCTGCATTGATTACTAATCAGCGCCGTGTGTACGGGTAATCTGGTTCCAGTCCAAAATGTTCCATCTGTGTACATTAGTGACAAAGACTCCCCCCATGCAGTGGGGCTCGGTCTGTTATAACTCTTCCGCGTAATATATTTGCCCCACGTTTTTGCGACTGCGAGTGCGAGTGCAACGCGCATGGGGACCGACATGCTGATGGCTCGGTATCGGACGCCGTACAGTGAGCAACGCGATCGCGTCTCTCGCTCGTAAGTGGTACAGGTCGCGGCTCATGTATACGGACAGCGGGAATGTCGCATATTGGAAATAACTCTTCATGAAACGCAAGTTATAGGGGTGGATTGCACTTTACGAGTGCGGGAAACGTCCGCCGTTCATCCGCTGGAGGTGCGAGTTTGGCGGTTGGGGTGGTGCACGAACGGGTGCGG
>NW_025729219.1:17500-32500 GCF_021461385.2 Schistocerca piceifrons
ATTCATTTCTTTCTCAAGAAGCTTGCTTACTTTGTGTCCTATTGCTGCTTTTGTATTTGAATTTAATTTTGCAGCATCTGCTGCACTTTTAGTTGCAGCTATAACCTGTTTCAGTGTATGGTTGTTGAGGTTAGGTTCTACGTTGTATTTTAGTCCTTTTTGGAGTAGATCGTTTTCTCTTTGGTTGAACTTTATGTCAGTGTTGTTTACCACTCTACTGTAAAATGTGTGTTTGTTTTTGTCAGTTATCTCAAGGTTGGATCTCTTGTCTTGTTTGGATGTCAAGGTCTGTAGTTTCTTGTTATGTGTGTTGCAAATCGTCAAGTACTCTTTGTCGACTACTTCCTGGATATGCCTGCAAATTCTGTCATAAACTGTAGGTTCCATGTTGTTTGCTGCTTCTATCTGCATGTTGAGTAGCTTTCTGTTTAGTAAGTCCTTTTTCTTATGTAACTGCCTTATTTCGGTTTTCAGCCAGAGTTTTTCTGCTTTATGTTTTATAAGTTTTGCTATGTTGCTGCTAGAACATATTTTCACTTTTATATATTTCGGAATTATGCCTAGTTGTTGACAGTGCTTGTTGAATCTTGTGTGTGCAACTGTTTTTAGTACTTTCATTTTGAGGTTTTTGTATTTATATATAGCTTTCATTGCCTGGCTTGGCACTAATAATCTGATTTGATCCATTATAAATGGTTTTTGAAAGCCTGCGACTGTAGATACAATAGGTTTGTTTATAAATAAATAAATAAATCTTCTGCTACCAGTCACGATTTTCTTTATTTTACTATTTGCACGACGCGTTTCGAGAAATAATTCCCATTTTCAAGTGCGTTTTTATGATGTGTGTTAAGCCATTTCTTTTGATGTTGTCAGTGTGTGTGAGTCTGCTTCACTTTGTTGACTTTTACTGTAATACATAAGAAACGCGATTTTTAGTTGGGTGTCAATATTTTCTGTGAGGTTAGTGGCTAAAGTTTGAGAACAATTTGTACTTACAATTTTCTAATGGTCCATTTGTGTAGAGAGTCACACACACTTAACATCACACACAACTTGTACATTTTACACATCGAAAATATCTGATATAAACAAAACAGTTACAAAGATCTTCTTATAGGTAGTTCACAGAGATAACATTATAGGTCTTCCACAGATTATGATATGCTTTTGTACAGAGGTTAATTTATCTTTACAATTTGGCTCATGAATTACTTATACTGATTTTACATTTGTGCTTATTTCTATGTTTTACTATTTTTATTTAAGTATATTATCAAAACATCTGAAGAAATTCACTGATTCATTTTCAAGTTTTTCATTTAATATTTTATCTTCATATTTTCTATAATGTGAATATATCTCCAGTTCTTCAAGCAAATCCATTTTATGTCCTTTATCTAGTCGGTGGAGTACTTTGACATTTTGCTCTATTTTTCCAAATGGGTGTCCTGTATTATGTATGTGTGTTGCTATTGCTGATGTAGCGTGTTTGTTGTGGGTGTATGCTCTAATGTGCTCTGTGTACCTGGTGTTGATATTTCGGCCTGTTTGTCCTATGTAGAACTTGGAGCATTCCTGGCATGTTACCTTGTATATTCCAGAGTCTGAATATGGATCATGATTACACTTTATATTATGTATTAGTTTTTGGTGTAGTTTATTGGATGTAGAAAACCCAATTTTTACTCTGTGATTTTTGAAAATATTTGCAATCTTCTGTGATACATTGCCTATGTATGGAATGCTAGATATATATTTGTTTTTCTCTTTTTCTTCTGTGGTGCAGTTTGTACCTGGGTTTCTCTTCATTTTGTCTAAGATTGTGTCAACCATGGAAGCATTGTAACCATTGGCAACTGCAATCTTCTTCACTGTGTTTATTTCTTGTTGCATATTTTCTTGGTTCAATGGTATTTTTGTTGCCCTATGCAGCATTGATCTGTAAGCTGCCTGTTTATGAATATTTGGGTGACATGAGGTTGCAGGGATTGTGGTGTCAGTCATTGTGTTTTTCCTATAAATTTTGAATGTGCATGTGTTGTTGTGTCTTGTGATATTTAGGTCCAGAAAGTTGATACTTTTATTTTGCTCATGTTCCACTGTAAATTTGATTTTCTCATTTAGATTATTGAAATGATTAAGAATGTCTGTGATATCTTTGGTATCTCCTTTCACTAACAGTAGTGTGTCATCTACATATCTCCTATAAAATTCTATTTTCTTTAGGCAGGGTTCTTGGCTGTCAAATAATTTTTGTTCTAAGTGATTTAAGTATATGTCAGCTATGGTACCGGATATACATGATCCCATTGCTAGGCCATCTGGTTGCTTATAAATGTTGTCATTAAAGGTAAAGTAATTGTAACTTAGGGTTAGCTGAAGGAGTTCCATAAATTCTACAATCTCTGTGTATGAAAGTTTCTTGTGTTGCATAAGGTTCTTTTGTATTACTGTTAGAGCTTCTTGTATGGGTATGTTTGAATAAAGGTTGGTGATGTCAAGTGATATAAACTGTGCATCTTGGGGGAGCTTTCTGGTTCTTAGTTCTTTGGCTAGAATCATGCTGTTTTTTATGGCATATGTTGTTTCATATGTATAATTTTTCACCAGTACGTTATTCAGTTTTTGAGACAGTTTGTATGCTGGGCTGTTTATAGAGTTGACCACAGGACGTATCGGGTATCCATTTTTGTGTATTTTTGGTTGTGCTCTTAGGCGTGGTGCTTTTGGATTCATACATGTAAGGTATTTCTTTTCATTTTCTGTCAACAGGAAATGTGTGTTCTTTAATTGTTCCTTAATTTTACTTTGGAATTGTTTGGTTGGGTCTTTTTCAATGTGCTGAATGTTATTAGCAGCAAAAAATTCATTTGTTTTGTCTATGTATTCTTTTTCTTTCATCACAACTAATGTATTACTTTTGTCTGACTTTACAACTATGGATTGGTTGTTTTCCAGTTTATTGTTTATAGATTTTAAAGTTTTTGTATCATTTATTGTATATTTAGATCTAAACTTATCTTTATTCATTTCTTTCTCAAGAAGCTTGCTTACTTTGTGTCCTATTGCTGCTTTTGTATTTGAATTTAATTTTGCAGCATCTGCTGCACTTTTAGTTGCAGCTATAACCTGTTTCAGTGTATGGTTGTTGAGGTTAGGTTCTACGTTGTATTTTAGTCCTTTTTGGAGTAGATCGTTTTCTCTTTGGTTGAACTTTATGTCAGTGTTGTTTACCACTCTACTGTAAAATGTGTGTTTGTTTTTGTCAGTTATCTCAAGGTTGGATCTCTTGTCTTGTTTGGATGTCAAGGTCTGTAGTTTCTTGTTATGTGTGTTGCAAATCGTCAAGTACTCTTTGTCGACTACTTCCTGGATATGCCTGCAAATTCTGTCATAAACTGTAGGTTCCATGTTGTTTGCTGCTTCTATCTGCATGTTGAGTAGCTTTCTGTTTAGTAAGTCCTTTTTCTTATGTAACTGCCTTATTTCGGTTTTCAGCCAGAGTTTTTCTGCTTTATGTTTTATAAGTTTTGCTATGTTGCTGCTAGAACATATTTTCACTTTTATATATTTCGGAATTATGCCTAGTTGTTGACAGTGCTTGTTGAATCTTATGTGTGCAACTGTTTTTAGTACTTTCATTTTGAGGTTTTTGTATTTATATATAGCTTTCATTGCCTGGCTTGGCACTAATAATCTGATTTGATCCATTATAAATGGTTTTTGAAAGCCTGCGACTGTAGATACAATAGGTTTGTTTATAAATAAATAAATAAATCTTCTGCTACCAGTCACGATTTTCTTTATTTTACTATTTGCACGACGCGTTTCGAGAAATAATTCCCATTTTCAAGTGCGTTTTTATGATGTGTGTTAAGCCATTTCTTTTGATGTTGTCAGTGTGTGTGAGTCTGCTTCACTTTGTTGACTTTTACTGTAATACATAAGAAACGCGATTTTTAGTTGGGTGTCAATATTTTCTGTGAGGTTAGTGGCTAAAGTTTGAGAACAATTTGTACTTACAATTTTCTAATGGTCCATTTGTGTAGAGAGTCACACACACTTAACATCACACACAACTTGTACATTTTACACATCGAAAATATCTGATATAAACAAAACAGTTACAAAGATCTTCTTATAGGTAGTTCACAGAGATAACATTATAGGTCTTCCACAGATTATGATATGCTTTTGTACAGAGGTTAATTTATCTTTACAATTTGGCTCATGAATTACTTATACTGATTTTACATTTGTGCTTATTTCTATGTTTTACTATTTTTATTTAAGTATATTATCAAAACATCTGAAGAAATTCACTGATTCATTTTCAAGTTTTTCATTTAATATTTTATCTTCATATTTTCTATAATGTGAATATATCTCCAGTTCTTCAAGCAAATCCATTTTATGTCCTTTATCTAGTCGGTGGAGTACTTTGACATTTTGCTCTATTTTTCCAAATGGGTGTCCTGTATTATGTATGTGTGTTGCTATTGCTGATGTAGCGTGTTTGTTGTGGGTGTATGCTCTAATGTGCTCTGTGTACCTGGTGTTGATATTTCGGCCTGTTTGTCCTATGTAGAACTTGGAGCATTCCTGGCATGTTACCTTGTATATTCCAGAGTCTGAATATGGATCATGATTACACTTTATATTATGTATTAGTTTTTGGTGTAGTTTATTGGATGTAGAAAACCCAATTTTTACTCTGTGATTTTTGAAAATATTTGCAATCTTCTGTGATACATTGCCTATGTATGGAATGCTAGATATATATTTGTTTTTCTCTTTTTCTTCTGTGGTGCAGTTTGTACCTGGGTTTCTCTTCATTTTGTCTAAGATTGTGTCAACCATGGAAGCATTGTAACCATTGGCAACTGCAATCTTCTTCACTGTGTTTATTTCTTGTTGCATATTTTCTTGGTTCAATGGTATTTTTGTTGCCCTATGCAGCATTGATCTGTAAGCTGCCTGTTTATGAATATTTGGGTGACATGAGGTTGCAGGGATTGTGGTGTCAGTCATTGTGTTTTTCCTATAAATTTTGAATGTGCATGTGTTGTTGTGTCTTGTGATATTTAGGTCCAGAAAGTTGATACTTTTATTTTGCTCATGTTCCACTGTAAATTTGATTTTCTCATTTAGATTATTGAAATGATTAAGAATGTCTGTGATATCTTTGGTATCTCCTTTCACTAACAGTAGTGTGTCATCTACATATCTCCTATAAAATTCTATTTTCTTTAGGCAGGGTTCTTGGCTGTCAAATAATTTTTGTTCTAAGTGATTTAAGTATATGTCAGCTATGGTACCGGATATACATGAACCTTATGCAACACAAGAAACTTTCATACACAGAGATTGTAGAATTTATGGAACTCCTTCAGCTAACCCTAAGTTACAATTACTTTACCTTTAATGACAACATTTATAAGCAACCAGATGGCCTAGCAATGGGATCATGTATATCCGGTACCATAGCTGACATATACTTAAATCACTTAGAACAAAAATTATTTGACAGCCAAGAACCCTGCCTAAAGAAAATAGAATTTTATAGGAGATATGTAGATGACACACTACTGTTAGTGAAAGGAGATACCAAAGATATCACAGACATTCTTAATCATTTCAATAATCTAAATGAGAAAATCAAATTTACAGTGGAACATGAGCAAAATAAAAGTATCAACTTTCTGGACCTAAATATCACAAGACACAACAACACATGCACATTCAAAATTTATAGGAAAAACACAATGACTGACACCACAATCCCTGCAACCTCATGTCACCCAAATATTCATAAACAGGCAGCTTACAGATCAATGCTGCATAGGGCAACAAAAATACCATTGAACCAAGAAAATATGCAACAAGAAATAAACACAGTGAAGAAGATTGCAGTTGCCAATGGTTACAATGCTTCCATGGTTGACACAATCTTAGACAAAATGAAGAGAAACCCAGGTACAAACTGCACCACAGAAGAAAAAGAGAAAAACAAATATATATCTAGCATTCCATACATAGGCAATGTATCACAGAAGATTGCAAATATTTTCAAAAATCACAGAGTAAAAATTGGGTTTTCTACATCCAATAAACTACACCAAAAACTAATACATAATATAAAGTGTAATCATGATCCATATTCAGACTCTGGAATATACAAGGTAACATGCCAGGAATGCTCCAAGTTCTACATAGGACAAACAGGCCGAAATATCAACACCAGGTACACAGAGCACATTAGAGCATACACCCACAACAAACACGCTACATCAGCAATAGCAACACACATACATAATACAGGACACCCATTTGGAAAAATAGAGCAAAATGTCAAAGTACTCCACCGACTAGATAAAGGACATAAAATGGATTTGCTTGAAGAACTGGAGATATATTCACATTATAGAAAATATGAAGATAAAATATTAAATGAAAAACTTGAAAATGAATCAGTGAATTTCTTCAGATGTTTTGATAATATACTTAAATAAAAATAGTAAAACATAGAAATAAGCACAAATGTAAAATCAGTATAAGTAATTCATGAGCCAAATTGTAAAGATAAATTAACCTCTGTACAAAAGCATATCATAATCTGTGGAAGACCTATAATGTTATCTCTGTGAACTACCTATAAGAAGATCTTTGTAACTGTTTTGTTTATATCAGATATTTTCGATGTGTAAAATGTACAAGTTGTGTGTGATGTTAAGTGTGTGTGACTCTCTACACAAATGGACCATTAGAAAATTGTAAGTACAAATTGTTCTCAAACTTTAGCCACTAACCTCACAGAAAATATTGACACCCAACTAAAAATCGCGTTTCTTATGTATTACAGTAAAAGTCAACAAAGTGAAGCAGACTCACACACACTGACAACATCAAAAGAAATGGCTTAACACACATCATAAAAACGCACTTGAAAATGGGAATTATTTCTCGAAACGCGTCGTGCAAATAGTAAAATAAAGAAAATCGTGACTGGTAGCAGAAGATTTATTTATTTATTTATAAACAAACCTATTGTATCTACAGTCGCAGGCTTTCAAAAACCATTTATAATGGATCAAATCAGATTATTAGTGCCAAGCCAGGCAATGAAAGCTATATATAAATACAAAAACCTCAAAATGAAAGTACTAAAAACAGTTGCACACATAAGATTCAACAAGCACTGTCAACAACTAGGCATAATTCCGAAATATATAAAAGTGAAAATATGTTCTAGCAGCAACATAGCAAAACTTATAAAACATAAAGCAGAAAAACTCTGGCTGAAAACCGAAATAAGGCAGTTACATAAGAAAAAGGACTTACTAAACAGAAAGCTACTCAACATGCAGATAGAAGCAGCAAACAACATGGAACCTACAGTTTATGACAGAATTTGCAGGCATATCCAGGAAGTAGTCGACAAAGAGTACTTGACGATTTGCAACACACATAACAAGAAACTACAGACCTTGACATCCAAACAAGACAAGAGATCCAACCTTGAGATAACTGACAAAAACAAACACACATTTTACAGTAGAGTGGTAAACAACACTGACATAAAGTTCAACCAAAGAGAAAACGATCTACTCCAAAAAGGACTAAAATACAACGTAGAACCTAACCTCAACAACCATACACTGAAACAGGTTATAGCTGCAACTAAAAGTGCAGCAGATGCTGCAAAATTAAATTCAAATACAAAAGCAGCAATAGGACACAAAGTAAGCAAGCTTCTTGAGAAAGAAATGAATAAAGATAAGTTTAGATCTAAATATACAATAAATGATACAAAAACTTTAAAATCTATAAACAATAAACTGGAAAACAACCAATCCATAGTTGTAAAGTCAGACAAAAGTAATACATTAGTTGTGATGAAAGAAAAAGAATACATAGACAAAACAAATGAATTTTTTGCTGCTAATAACATTCAGCACATTGAAAAAGACCCAACCAAACAATTCCAAAGTAAAATTAAGGAACAATTAAAGAACACACATTTCCTGTTGACAGAAAATGAAAAGAAATACCTTACATGTATGAATCCAAAAGCACCACGCCTAAGAGCACAACCAAAAATACACAAAAATGGATACCCGATACGTCCTGTGGTCAACTCTATAAACAGCCCAGCATACAAACTGTCTCAAAAACTGAATAACGTACTGGTGAAAAATTATACATATGAAACAACATATGCCATAAAAAACAGCATGATTCTAGCCAAAGAACTAAGAACCAGAAAGCTCCCCCAAGATGCACAGTTTATATCACTTGACATCACCAACCTTTATTCAAACATACCCATACAAGAAGCTCTAACAGTAATACAAAAGAACCTTATGCAACACAAGAAACTTTCATACACAGAGATTGTAGAATTTATGGAACTCCTTCAGCTAACCCTAAGTTACAATTACTTTACCTTTAATGACAACATTTATAAGCAACCAGATGGCCTAGCAATGGGATCATGTATATCCGGTACCATAGCTGACATATACTTAAATCACTTAGAACAAAAATTATTTGACAGCCAAGAACCCTGCCTAAAGAAAATAGAATTTTATAGGAGATATGTAGATGACACACTACTGTTAGTGAAAGGAGATACCAAAGATATCACAGACATTCTTAATCATTTCAATAATCTAAATGAGAAAATCAAATTTACAGTGGAACATGAGCAAAATAAAAGTATCAACTTTCTGGACCTAAATATCACAAGACACAACAACACATGCACATTCAAAATTTATAGGAAAAACACAATGACTGACACCACAATCCCTGCAACCTCATGTCACCCAAATATTCATAAACAGGCAGCTTACAGATCAATGCTGCATAGGGCAACAAAAATACCATTGAACCAAGAAAATATGCAACAAGAAATAAACACAGTGAAGAAGATTGCAGTTGCCAATGGTTACAATGCTTCCATGGTTGACACAATCTTAGACAAAATGAAGAGAAACCCAGGTACAAACTGCACCACAGAAGAAAAAGAGAAAAACAAATATATATCTAGCATTCCATACATAGGCAATGTATCACAGAAGATTGCAAATATTTTCAAAAATCACAGAGTAAAAATTGGGTTTTCTACATCCAATAAACTACACCAAAAACTAATACATAATATAAAGTGTAATCATGATCCATATTCAGACTCTGGAATATACAAGGTAACATGCCAGGAATGCTCCAAGTTCTACATAGGACAAACAGGCCGAAATATCAACACCAGGTACACAGAGCACATTAGAGCATACACCCACAACAAACACGCTACATCAGCAATAGCAACACACATACATAATACAGGACACCCATTTGGAAAAATAGAGCAAAATGTCAAAGTACTCCACCGACTAGATAAAGGACATAAAATGGATTTGCTTGAAGAACTGGAGATATATTCACATTATAGAAAATATGAAGATAAAATATTAAATGAAAAACTTGAAAATGAATCAGTGAATTTCTTCAGATGTTTTGATAATATACTTAAATAAAAATAGTAAAACATAGAAATAAGCACAAATGTAAAATCAGTATAAGTAATTCATGAGCCAAATTGTAAAGATAAATTAACCTCTGTACAAAAGCATATCATAATCTGTGAAAGACCTATAATGTTATCTCTGTGAACTACCTATAAGAAGATCTTTGTAACTGTTTTGTTTATATCAGATATTTTCGATGTGTAAAATGTACAAGTTGTGTGTGATGTTAAGTGTGTGTGACTCTCTACACAAATGGACCATTAGAAAATTGTAAGTACAAATTGTTCTCAAACTTTAGCCACTAACCTCACAGAAAATATTGACACCCAACTAAAAATCGCGTTTCTTATGTATTACAGTAAAAGTCAACAAAGTGAAGCAGACTCACACACACTGACAACATCAAAAGAAATGGCTTAACACACATCATAAAAACGCACTTGAAAATGGGAATTATTTCTCGAAACGCGTCGTGCAAATAGTAAAATAAAGAAAATCGTGACTGGTAGCAGAAGATTTATTTATTTATTTATAAACAAACCTATTGTATCTACAGTCGCAGGCTTTCAAAAACCATTTATAATGGATCAAATCAGAAAATATTATTACGTGCATGGAATATTTACAAGTCTCATTGGGCTATAAGGTCTAGTCGGTAGTTCTGTTAATTTGTCAGTTCAGTGTTCGGACAAGCGAGAAGGCGGAACACACACTTGGCACCGCCCCCTAGGCATCCCTCTCATCTATGTTGCCATAGATTGGGGAGCCTTCCCTTCTTCAGCCATCTTGCCCTCTTCGCTGTCCGCAATATTTCTTTCTGCCCCATAGGAGCTAGGCGGACAGAGGTCGCCCATCCACAGTGGCATGGACATCCACATCACTCTGGCAAGCGACCCTCCATTCCTTAGTCTTCTTTTGGTATTTGTTAATGAATTAATGCACATTACTCCTCAGACATGGCTGAGGAGTACAGCTTTTCTCTTTCCTAACCTTCGTCGTTTCGCTCAAAAATCAATTTAGCAAATTTGGAAACTTGATCGACTAGTTGTTGAAATACAGTAAAACTTTCTGGGCTTCTTAGTATCTCCATGAGCGGTGTGTTCCGCAATTCCCTTCTTGCCTCATTGGCAACTGGGTCGAATTCCGGGCATTCCAGTACCACGTGCTCGGGCGTCCCCACAGGGGCGCCACAGACACACTCAGGTGACTGCATACTGCCAATTCTGTGTAAGTATGTAGGATAAGGGCCATGCCCGGATAAGAAGTGTACCACTCCCAGTGTTATAGTCAGATGTCTCATCTTGAGCCTCTCTCGGACACTGGGAAAGAAGTCAAAGACCCTTCTCCCCGTGTCTGAGGACTGCCACTGCTCTTGCCAAATGTCTGTAATTTTTTCTCTGATATCCCTGATATTGTTCATGTGTTCTCCTATAAGTGCTGTAACTTTTTCGTGTTCCCGTTTTTGGATCCAGTGTATTGCTGCATGTTGCCTGATCATTAAATCCAGCGGGTGAAGTCCCATTATTACTAACAAAGCATCCGTTGGTGTGGTGCTGAAGGCACCAACACACCGCATGATTACATTTCGCTGTATTCGTCTGATGACACGTGCTGGTTTCACCTGAGTGAGCCTGTGCGCCCACGCGCTGGAACCATACCCCACAACTGGTATCAGTATACAGTTGTTGTACATTTTGGTTGCCCCTGGGGGCAGATGGAAACGTCTTTGAGCAATACTGATCAGTTTGTTAAATATTGAGAGGGATTTGGTGGCCACATGGTCGATGTGCGGAGCATAGCTCCACGCCTCATCCATGAGGACGCCCAAGTATCTTGCAGACCTAGATCTCGCAACTAATCTATTATCCAGCCGCACGACTGGATCACGGGCCAGCTTTCCTTTTAAGAGAATGTAATTTGATTTTTGTGGTGCAACTTGTAGTTTTGATTTTTGGCACCATTGCATTAAGATCTCAGATGCTTGTACTGTTTTATTCTCTATTTCAGCACGACTATCTCCTTCGACCATGATGAAAAGATCGTCTGCATACGCCACTGCTCCCAGTACCGTGTCGTTCCCATTCAAAGTTGTCAGCAGGGGGTCCATGTTTACATCCCAGAACACGGGGCCACACACAGAGCCCTGCGGGCAGCCCTTCGAGATGTCTTTCAACATCACGGCACCAGGAGCCGTGATTTTCGCAACTCTTTTCCGGCAGTAATCCCTCAGGCAACCATATAGTGCCGCCGGGCACTCCATTTCCCGTAACTGGGAGAAGAGCGCCGGCCACCACAGGTTGTCGAAGGCGCCGGAAATGTCCACCATGATGCCCAGGACATATTTCCTCGTGGATGAGTGCACAGTACTTGCTACTTTATTTATGGCATCAGATGTAGACTTGCCCTTCCTGAACCCGTACTGCAATTCACTCATACCACGAAGAAGCCTGTGGCTAGACAGTCTAGACATCAGAAGCTTCTCAAAGGTTTTGCCCAAAACGTCAAGTAAACAGATGGGCCTATAGGATTTTGCAAGTGTAGGGTCCTTATCTTGTCCCTTTTTTATTATAACTACTTCTGCTGTTTTCCAGCTTGTTGGGAAGCTCCGCATTTCCAAACATCTGTTGTAAATTTTGGCAAGACTTGGTGCCAACTTTTGTGCTATGCACTGCAGTACTTCTGCTGGTATACCATCTGGCCCTGGGGCTTTCCGCCTCGCGAAGGATTTTATTGCTTGTACCACCTCCTCTTGCGAGAAGGGGTAGACTTGTAGGTTGTTGTTGTATATTATTTGATCTTGCTGTCGTATCTCCCTCTGCAGCTCAGTGTCCATGTCAGGTCGGTCGTCCGGTAGGAGCACATGAAGTAACTCCTCAGCAGTTTGTCTCCAGTCAATTGTCATGTCGTCAGTGTCTTCCTTTTTGATTGTGGAGAGCTGCATTGGGGAGTGTATTTTCTCCCTCACGATTTTGTATGGCATGCCCCAAGGGTCCAGGGTAAGATGTTCCTTTACGAAGTCTTCCCAACTCTGCTGTCTATGTTGGTTTAGGGTATCCTTAAAGACCCTCTTCTGTCTTCTATATATGGTGAGATGGAATTGTCTTTCTGCCTGGGCGAAAGCCCTTTGATAGTTCCTGCGTGCTCTACGCATAGACTGCCTGAGCCGCGACAGCTCCGGAGTCCATGGCGCAGTCGCTTTCCGAATGAGACGTCTTTTCACTGGTATCGCTACGGCGATAGCCGTCTTTATAGAGGTAGTTAGGGCCTCTACTGCCTCTTCCACGTTAAATTCAATTCCGAGCTCTGGAGGATCGAACTCCGCCTCCAGAAGGTCCCAATTGGCTCTCCCGTAGTCATAACGCATTGTCCACTCTGCTGGCACGCGGTCCTCCTCCACAGATATGTCGAATTCAATGACATTGTGGTCACTCGTGGTTATAGCGTCATGTGTTTTCCAATTCAAAATTTTATTAGCAATACCCATTGAGGTTAGTGTGATGTCAATAAAAGATGCTGCCCCGGCTCGGCTCCTATAGGTAGGAGGGTTGCCGGGGAGATTCGCAACATTCAAATTTTGTTCCATGATTAAATCTTCTAATTCAATTCCTCTGTGGTCTTGTACCGGGCTGTGCCAGAGCGGTGATTTAGCATTTGCATCCGTTGATATTATTATATGCTTGTCTTGTAAGACTCTTAATGCTGTCCGCAATTGTCCCAGGTAGATATCAATATTATGTCTGTACTGGCAATACAAACTCATTAAATACAAACTGTGTCCTTTTAAATTGACTTCTACAACCGTAAGGTGTGTAGTACATAATTGAGTAATTACAGTTGTTTTGATTAGATTACTTAAAATTATAATTGACGTCATTGGTTGCTGGCCTGAGGCAATCACCTGTGCGTTAACGGGAAAGCCAGGAATCCTTCCCGAGACGGAGTATGGTTCTTGTATTAATAAGATGTCTACTTTGTGTTCCTCTGTTAATCTTCTTAATTCATGTAAGACTAACTGACTTCTCATTGCATTTACCTGAAACACTCTAAAGTGCATCAGGATACCTTGTATGGAAATGACTATTTGGCCAGGTTTGGGCAGGATCAAAAGCGATCCTGCCATACATCATTACCATGTCATTGTATATCTTTTTTAGGTCAAAAACCCTACCCCTTCGAGCAAAAACTTTCGATACGAGTTCCTCTAGTTGTTTGAACTCTAGAGGTATGTTTGCTGCGGCAAGCTGGATGCAATCTGCATCCTCCAGAGCAGGGAATGTTATCCTTCTTCCTCTGGGATACCCGGTTCTCACCAGCTGCCTAAGAGCCACCGTCAAGATTGCTGGATCTTCTAAACGTGATAGTCTTAATGTCTCCTCACATATACCGTAAGTATTCCCAGGGGGACAATTATTATAAGTCCGTTTTCTTACAGAGGAATCTACATCTACAAGGTCAGAGTCTATGTTCTCTTTCTCCTTGCCTCCACCAATTACTTCTACTTTTACAGTTTCCAATACTACTTGTTCTACAGAGTTTTTTGACGTATTTTTTGTGCCACCACCTATTTCAGTTTTGTCTAGTTGCAAGTCTTTTAGTGCTTGATATGTCTTCTCTGCAGAGTGTCCAGCAGCCGAACCGGTGCCGGGCGCCGATGTCCTCCCCCTTGAGGCCAGGAAGCCCCCGACCTGGCAGGAGAAGTCCGCCGCCCCGCCCGACTCCGCCGCCACAGCCGAGACCCCCCTCCTGTCGGCCAGAAAAGACCCGACCTGACAGGAGAAGTCTACCATTTCCGGCTGCACAGCAGGAACTGGAACAAAGTAAGAAGCGTTAATTTCATCATCTTCATCCAAAGATGATTGTGATCTCCACCTTCTCCATCTTTCTGCATCCCGTGCTACTTTGCTAGGTGACTTCCGTTTCTGGACTTTTCGGCTAGTCGCCATAGTCAGTCCTTTGAATCAATCTTTGTAGTAACAACTTGTATGTCATGCACTCCCTTCCTGGGGAGTGACAGACCCTTTTTCTGTACCTACAAGGGATGCAAGTTTCTCGTTTATCACAAGATTTTTTGTCATGGCCATCCTCGCCACATCTTCCACAGACTGAGTTTTGGAAATTACAATACTTGGCCACATGGCCATAATCCTGGCACTTTGTGCATTTTGCCAGTGCTGTATAGTCTTTAACTGAAATCGCTGTGTATCCTATATATAATTTATTTGTTTTGACTATTATTTTTCTGAGATCGGGTGCCACCTCTACGGCATGATGTACCGTAGGCCGATCTCGTGGCCCTGTTTTAAAACGTAACTTGAATTTCTCAATAAATTCTTCTTTAGTCATGATTTCCTCAAAGTTCTGTTCATACGCACAATTGATGACGTCGTCCTGCGACATGTACGTCGGGACGTCGTACATCATCATAAGTGGTCTTCGTTTCTTTGGTTTCTCGCAAACAAAGGAGTCA
>NW_025729219.1:40000-45000 GCF_021461385.2 Schistocerca piceifrons
AGCTACTTCTACCTGCAGCGTTTACATTTGTGCCAGAATAGTATAAACCTACATTGTTGGCCTTGTTCACCGAGCTAATCCCGGTGAACGTGCCCCTGGCACCAGGCTGGCCGGAGTTTCAATACGCTGCAGTACTATACTAATGGTTTCTATCCTAGCTTATCCTACGTCTACTCTATCTTAACCTAGTGTCGAAGTTGGTGAGTGTCTCAATCGGTAGTTGGGCGCACCCTACCTCCTAATCCCAGGCATGGCGGATTCCAGCCGTAAAGCGGCTGGCCAGGTCCTCGCCTCGGCGGAACAGGTTAGAGTGCGCAGAGTCTAATTTGGGAATAGTTAGGTCTTAATTGTTGTTCCTTAAATAGTCCCTTAACACTTTGAGTGATATTTCGTTAGATAATTTATTCAAGATTGTAAAGTGGTCCTCATGCCTGAGCAGGTGATACGTGTCGTGATTTGGTAATTGCTGACGAAGTTGCGCGGCTACATCGTCGAAGAGGTGGCACTCATACACCACGTGTTCCGGGGTGCCTGGTGTGGCCCCACAGTCACACGCTGGTGTCGCCTGTTTCCCAAACCGGCATAGATATGCCGGGTAGGGTCCAT
The DNA here is from genome assembly GCF_021461385.2 of Schistocerca piceifrons. Lineage (NCBI taxonomy): Eukaryota > Metazoa > Arthropoda > Insecta > Orthoptera > Acrididae > Schistocerca > Schistocerca piceifrons. Next base: position 40,607 of record NW_025729219.1, read on the forward strand.
GACCTGTGAGGAAGTGCAGCAGTCCTCGTGATGGTGTGAAGTGCTTTAGTTGTAACCTTTCCCTAATATTGGGCAGCAGTTCATGTGTTCGCCGACCGGTTTCCTCTTTATCCCATTGTTCTTGCCAAAGTTCTTCCCCCCTTCGTTTGATTTCAATTTTGTTCCCCACGTATATCCCCATCAATTCAACTACTTTGTCCCTGTTTCCCTTTTTTATCCAGTACCATGCTGCCTGCTCCCGGATTTTAATGTCGAGCGGGCAGAGCCCCATCAGTACTGTTAGGGCTCCTCCAGGTGTAGTTCTGTATGCTCCCACTGATCTTAGTAACATGCTCCGCTGCACTCTTCTCACAGCCATGGCAGGCATAACCCTCGTGAGTCTGTGGGCCCAGATTCCTGATCCATATCCTACAATTGAAGTCAATATGCTATTATGATATAATTTGATTAGTTCTGGTGGTAGGTGAAATCGCTTGTGTCCAATTGCAATGAGATGATTTAATGTTTCCAAGGATTTTTGTGTAACGGTATCTATGTGTGATGTATATGTCCACCTCTCATCGACGACTACGCCCAGGTATCGCGCTTCATGGCGTCGAAGAACTGGTGAGCCGTCTATCCTCACAGTTGGATTTCTAACTAGTTGTCCTTTTAAGAGTAGATATGTAGATTTTGTTGGAGAAATCTTCATTTTGGACAGGTGGCACCATGTACTTAGGATTGTTATAGCCCTTTCAATTTTCGGCTCTAAGTCTTCGCGGCTACGGCCACCAACCAGCAGGAGGAGGTCGTCCGCGTAGGCTATGCCCTCTAGCACATCGTCGCTGTTCTGAAGGTTGTCCAAAAGAGGTTCCATATTAACATCCCAAAAGAGTGGCCCCAGGACTGACCCCTGTGGACACCCCTTGGTGATCTTTTTGCTTACTCTTCCGCTAGGGGACGATAGCCAGACCTCCCTATTCTCACAATAGCTCCTGAGACAGCCATATAGCGACGCAGGGCACTCCTTCTCTCGCAATCGAGAGAAGAGCGAGGGCCACCACAGGCTGTCAAAGGCGCCACTGATATCCACCATGATGCCGACCACGTATTTGTGCGGGGTAGAGGCGCAGACCTCAGCAGCCAGGGCGATGGCGTCAGACGCCGATCTCCCTGTCCTGAAACCGAATTGTCTGTTACTCATCCCGCACAACACTCGATGTGCTGCCAGTCTGTCTGCCAGCAACCTCTCAAAAAGTTTCCCCAGTGTGTCTAATAGACATATGGGCCTGTAGGATTTGGGTTCTCGTGGATCTTTGTCTCGACTTTTCTTGATTATTACAACTGTAGCCCTTTTCCATATTTGGGGGAATTTCCCGAGCCGCAGACACTCGTTGTACAACTTTGTGAGAGGTGCCACCAATTGGGGAGCCAGGAATTGCACCACCTCCGCGGTGATGCCGTCTGGGCCTGGAGCCTTGCCTCTTTTGAGGGCTTTTATTTGTGTAGCTACTTCTTCCTCGGAGAAGGGATATACCATATTGTTGTTTCGGTATTCCTCTAGATCTTGTCTCCGAATCTGCTGCTGTGCCTCAGAGTCCTCATTTTCGCCATCGTCAGGCAGCAGGACACGGAGGAGGACCTCAGCAGTCTCCTGCCAGGTTTCCGTCATCCTGCCCTGATCCCTGACGGTGGACAACACCATGGGTGACCTGATCTTTTCCCGCACCAACTTATATGGTACACCCCATGGGTCTGTAGCTAGTTGCGTTTGTACATACTTTTCCCAGCTCTGTAGCCTCACGGCTTTGAGCTCTTGCTGGAAGTGCTCCTTGGCCTCTCTATATCTCAGCAGCCAACGTTGCTTTTCTTCCCAGACGACACTTCGCTGGTAGTACCTCCTGGCCCTCCTGACAGACTGGCGCATCTGTCCCAGCTCGGTTGACCATGGTGACGGAGAGGCCGCTACGGCCCTCCTCCTGGTTGGTACAGCGGCCTTTACCGCCCTTACGACTGCTTTCACCAGCTCCTCTGCGTATCCCTCGACATTTTCGTCACCGTCGGGCAATGTCGGTATTTCACACTCCCTTGCCAGGCGATCCCAGTCAGCTCTGTTGTAGTTTAGCTGTGTCTCCCACCCCATGTCCCAGCGGCATTCTTCGTCTCCCAATGAGAATGTGATAAGATTGTGGTCACTGGTTGTTACCTGGTCCCAGACCATCCAGTTTGTTACTTTGGTGGCGAGATTGGGCGTGACCAATGTAACGTCAATGTTGGTGCCCTCGCCCCCACCTCCTGCGTAGGTGGGCGGGTTTCCTTGCTTATTGGCGACCATTAGCTGTAGCGCCATGATGGTCTCTTCAGCCTTTTCTCCTCGGTCATCTCGTGTGCCGCTGAACCACAGGGGGGACTTGGCATTTATGTCTGCTGTAATAACACATCGACGTCCCCGCAACGCCGTGGTTACTTGTGTAAGCTTGTCAAGGAATTCATCTATTGTCCGGCCGTACTGGACTGAGCTGTTTGCATGTATTAGCTCTAGAATTACCACAGTTATCCAAGTAACGTGGGTACGATCTAAGGAACCATAACTGATTTAATGAGCCATTCGCGGTTTCACCTTAATGCGGCTTGTACTGAGACATGCATGGCTTAATCTTTGAGACAAGCATATGACTACTGGCAGGATCAACCAGGGAGCTGCGTCAACTAGAGCTGAGCAGCCGGCCGCCCGGGAGTGTGTCCCGGGGGCCCGCGCGAACACGCAAGCGTCCGCTCAATCATTCTGCAAACAGGAGGAGGCTGAGCTCCCCTGCACAATACACCTCGAAACCCTCTCAGGTCCCGGCGGCGCGCAGCGCCGTCCCAAGTACTTGGTCGGGTTCGAGAGAGGCGCAATCGCCCGGAGTTAGGCGAGTAGACGCTTTCGGTGCGACCACCCGTGCTCCCAACTGAGCTTGCCGCTGCCGACAGAGGCCCGGGAGCGTGCTGTCGTGGCATTGCCGGCGGGAGACAACACGCGCCACCTACGGTGACCGGCAGCTCCAACGCCAGCGCCACAGAAGGACAAAAGCCCCACTTGGGTGCCGAAGCGAACTCTCCCAGCACAGCGCACGCGCCAACACATCCGCACAGCTGCGATACAAACCACCAGCGAGAACCGCTGGGGCGACCGAGCAGCAGACGGCGTCGCGGCGCCGAGCGCCGGGCGGCGGCGCATCCTCAACGCACACAGTCCTCAATCGGACCAGCACACTGAAGATGTCCACCGCGCTTCGCACCGGGCCCGCGAGGACCTACTTTGGCCGCACGGCGCCGCGCGCAGGGTGCGCCGGCGCGCAGCTGCGACGCCTGCCGCGTCCGTCGGCCGGCGCGCCTGCCACTGGCCGCCCCCACCAGCCGGCTGTAGCGCGTGCGCCCACGCACCGCGCGGCCAGCACGCCGGGAGGCGCCCCCTCACCGGCCGGGGACGGTCCCACCCAGCCACCGCCGCGTATCGCTTCACACCCAGATGCCGTTCAGTTTCGTCGGCATGGTGGGTATCGCTGGAACAACCGGTTAGTACCTCAACCTATCGTCGCCATCACCGATTCACCCCTAGCGAGAACAACCGCACCACAACAGGTTACCATTTGTTCATTTGCGTAACTTCACCAGAAAACGCAGGCGTCCATCGCCATTTGCAACTTCAACGATTATTGCATGCCTGTGTCAGGTGTCACGCCACACTACGTCTGCCCACATACACGCAACAAAATGTGCACGCCTAGACAATACGTGGAAGGTGGCCCCCGTACGTATGCGATGTCCATTGCTCGAACGACTGTCAACCGGCCTCTGTAGCATGTCGCAGATATGGAACGCGGTGCACCATGCCATCACGGTGTGTGAGGAGAGACGACTAGGTCCGAATACATCAACAGACAGCTCATGCTGATCGCCATCCACGGCGTCCGTTCCTCCCACACGTCTCTATGGCGTACCACACTGCAATCCAGCTCTCATAGGGAGACGACACGTAGCTGCGTGCACAATATTTGCACTGTATGGTCCGCCGTTTTTGGGCGCAGTCGTTGTGCGGTCACACATGTGCCACGATGTATCATTCAGTACATAAGGACGAATGTGCAGTACAGATTGTGGTTCACGCGTACGACATCAGCGGACAGTTGACACAGGCCGCACCACAACGTAGCCTGAGTACGTCGCATGCGAAGGGCATTGAACATGCAAACTTCTCACCAACCAGCTTGCGAAGGCAGGGGGCAAGGTGGGGACGTGGGGAGGGGCGGCATGTACGTCCTGCTGCCATCCACATTACAGTGTACAGCAGGAGCATGTGGAAAGTGAGCAAGACTTGCAAGGTGTTTAACATGAAGCGATACACAGGGGTGCGGGCAGTGCGAGTAGCGAAC
>NW_025729219.1:50000-52500 GCF_021461385.2 Schistocerca piceifrons
ATGGCGATGTGTAGGCGCGCCGCCCACATTTCCCCAACCTGCGTTGACGATTTGAGGAGGTGGCCCTCCCACATTAGGTGGCGCTCCAGCACCTCGATCTCACGCTGCACCTCATCCATGCCTGCACCGTCGCAGGCTGGCCCTATCTTCTTCAGCGCCAGGAGACGGGACCGACGGAGGGTCGGACCCATCCATCGGCAAGATGGAATGCCGAGGCCCCCCTGGGCAACAGGAGCGTGGAAGTATCCCAGGGGGGTGTCCGCCGGAAGGCGGAACCATCTCCTGACGGCGGCCCGGATGGTAACGTCGGCCGACTTCAGTGCACCCACCCGGGTGCGGCTGAGGGCCAGCCCGTGGTACAGGCCAGGGAGAAGTACGTTGGTGAGAGCGTGGAGGCGCTGTTGCGGCTTCAGCGGAGCTCGGGAGATGACGTCAAGCTGCTCCACCAGGTGGCTACGTGGATTGAAGACACAGCGACCCGCCGTGGAAAATTGCAGCCCCAGGTACCGGAAGGTTTCACCCACACGCAGGGCAGGCATGGTGGTATTGCCTGCTGTGAAGGTGACATTGCTGTCCACCTTCACCTTCTTCTCGCGCCCTGACGCGACTAAGGCGAGGGTGAAACACTTCCGGGCGTTGATCTGCAGCCCCAGGTGGGCGAGGGCTGCGGTAGCTGCGTCGATGAGGGACTGCAAGCCCCTCGGGGTCGCTGCAAACAGCAAGACGTCATCTGCAAAGGCCGCAGCGTTGACTCTGCGACCGAGGATCCGAGCTCCGATGTGGGAGGGCAGTTGGCCTAAAACGTAGTCCACCGCAAAGTTGAACAGGAGGGGGGAGAGGGGATCGCCCTGGCGAACGCCCCGTGCTGGCTGCACAGACACGCCCACGCCGGCGCCGTCCGCTATCACTGTCGTGCTGCCCTCGTAGCACCGCTCGACATACTCGACAAAGCAATCCGGCAGGCCATGCGCCTTCAGCACGGGGCGAAGGGCAGCATGATCTACCGAATCGAATGCCTTAGATACGTCGATCGATGCCACAAAGACAGAGCGGCAGGAGCGAACTGCGTCGGTGAGAGCAGTGTCCAAGATGAAGGTATTTTCCAACATCCCATCCCGAGGGATGAATGCCCGCTGACGTTCGTCCACAGCACATGCGCGCATCAGGCGTGACGCGAGAACCTTGTGAAAGGTCCGCGCCAACACCGAGCAGACCGTAATGGGGCGAAAGTCAGCGGGGGATGTTGGTGCAGCCGTTTTCGGGAGAAGGGACGTCCGCGCGCGAAGCAGGCGTTCCGGAAGGGCGCGGGCCAGAAGGAAGAGATTCATCACTTTCACCAGGACTTCGTGCGGCAGGCGCCGCAACTCCGCTGGGGTAAGGCCGTCCGGCCCGGCTGCTGATCCCCTGGGCGGCAACGCGGCGGCGACCTCCTCATGTGTGACCGGCCCCCATATGCACTCGAGAGCGACAGGCTCTGAGTGCGGGAGGAGGCGGTCACGAATGAAGCCCGCGGTGGAGATGGGCTTCTTGGTGAAGAGGTCCGCCCAGAAGTCCAGCAGACCAGGGATGGCAGGTGGCGGCTGGAGCAGGGTGCCATCCAAGAGGCCGCGCACGCAACGTGCACGCGACCGTCGGAAGGCATCCTGCGTTCTCGCGTACTCCCAGCGGCGCCGCTTGCGCTTCTGCGTCGGCGGCGCGGCAGGCGGCCGCTTCGATGGTTGGCGCGGCCGCTGTGTCCTGGTGATCGATCTCTCCCCTCTGGACCCGACCGACGCAAGGGCATCCGGGAGCATGCCCAGGATGACATCGGGCGGCGTGCCCCGCCCCAGACCTATGACACGATCCAGGGCAGAGAAACGCTGGGCGGAAGCGGGTAGCCCCGCCAGATGCTCCCAGATGGCGGCGTCAGTCGGCCCCTCCGGCGGCGGCCCGGTGGTGTCGGCCGCGAAGTCCTCGGCTGCGTCGACGGGCGGCGCAGCGGCCTCGCCCGCGTCAGGCAGCGGGCTCGCTGCTCCCTGGCGGGACGCCGGCTCTTCCCCCCGACCGATCTCAAGCGCCTCCATGAATTGGCGGACAAGCTGCTTGTGGGCAGCTTGCCGCCGTCGGCACTTGATTGCCTCGAGCGTTCGGTCGGGGAACATCCTGATGAGTTCTTGATTGACGAAGAAGAACCGGGCGTCCCTCTCAAGGAACAGTTCGGCCTCCGCCTTGGCGAGCGACAGGACTTCTTCCTCCGTCCACCTCGCGCGATGCCTCTCCGTGACGATCTCCGCGTTGGCGGCCGCAAGATGTTGGCGGCGGCGATGGACCCCGAGACCGTTCTTGGTTGTAAAGCTGCGGTGGCACTCACTACAGGTATACATAGCTGCAAAAGTTACAAGATTTTCGGCACGGCCGGTTGGCCGGCTAGGTGCTGGGGGAGTTGGGGTGGCACCTTCAGCGGAAGGGCCACCACTTATTCTCTGATTACTGCCCCCAACTAACAAAAGGGATAGTGCGA
>NW_025729219.1:57500-60000 GCF_021461385.2 Schistocerca piceifrons
GCGCGCCTGCCACTGGCCGCCCCCACCAGCCGGCTGTAGCGCGTGCGCCCACGCACCGCGCGGCCAGCACGCCGGGAGGCGCCCCCTCACCGGCCGGGGACGGTCCCACCCAGCCACCGCCGCGTATCGCTTCACACCCAGATGCCGTTCAGTTTCGTCGGCATGGTGGGTATCGCTGGAACAACCGGTTAGTACCTCAACCTATCGTCGCCATCACCGATTCACCCCTAGCGAGAACAACCGCACCACAACAGGTTACCATTTGTTCATTTGCGTAACTTCACCAGAAAACGCAGGCGTCCATCGCCATTTGCAACTTCAACGATTATTGCATGCCTGTGTCAGGTGTCACGCCACACTACGTCTGCCCACATACACGCAACAAAATGTGCACGCCTAGACAATACGTGGAAGGTGGCCCCCGTACGTATGCGATGTCCATTGCTCGAACGACTGTCAACCGGCCTCTGTAGCATGTCGCAGATATGGAACGCGGTGCACCATGCCATCACGGTGTGTGAGGAGAGACGACTAGGTCCGAATACATCAACAGACAGCTCATGCTGATCGCCATCCACGGCGTCCGTTCCTCCCACACGTCTCTATGGCGTACCACACTGCAATCCAGCTCTCATAGGGAGACGACACGTAGCTGCGTGCACAATATTTGCACTGTATGGTCCGCCGTTTTTGGGCGCAGTCGTTGTGCGGTCACACATGTGCCACGATGTATCATTCAGTACATAAGGACGAATGTGCAGTACAGATTGTGGTTCACGCGTACGACATCAGCGGACAGTTGACACAGGCCGCACCACAACGTAGCCTGAGTACGTCGCATGCGAAGGGCATTGAACATGCAAACTTCTCACCAACCAGCTTGCGAAGGCAGGGGGCAAGGTGGGGACGTGGGGAGGGGCGGCATGTACGTCCTGCTGCCATCCACATTACAGTGTACAGCAGGAGCATGTGGAAAGTGAGCAAGACTTGCAAGGTGTTTAACATGAAGCGATACACAGGGGTGCGGGCAGTGCGAGTAGCGAACTATATTGCGAGGGTTGCGGGTGGGCAACACTACAGTAATTGAACGAGTCGTATAACAATTACAGAGCAGGTTTAGGCGACAACGTGGGTTACGTTAAGGCGACAACATGGGTTAGGTTAAGGCACAACATGGGTTAGGTTAAGGCACAACATGGGTTAGGTTAAGGCACAACATGGGTTAGGTTAAGGCACAACATGGGTTAGGTTAAGGCACAACATGGGTTAGGTTAAGGCACAACATGGGTTAGGTTAAGGCACAACATGGGTTAGGTTGAGGCACAACATGGGTTAGGTTAAGGCACAACATGGGTTAGGTTGAGGCACAACATGGGTTAGGTTGAGGCACAACATGGGTTAGGTTGAGGCACAACATGGGTTAGGTTAAGGTACAACATGGGTTAGGTTAAGGTACAACATGGGTTAGGTTAAGGTACAACATGGGTTAGGTTAAGGTACAACATGGGTTAGGTTAAGGTACAACATGGGTTAGGTTAAGGTACAACATAGGTTAGGTTAAGGTACAACATAGGTTAGGTTAAGGTACAACATAGGTTAGGTTAAGGTACAACATAGGTTAGGTTAAGGTACAACATAGGTTAGGTTAAGGTACAACATAGGTTAGGTTAAGGTACAACATAGGTTAGGTTAAGGTACAACATAGGTTAGGTTAGGTTAGGTTAGGTTACACGTTGTTGTACGGAAAGGTGTAGGGGGGGGGGGGGGGGCGGGGGCGGCAGGTTCGTTGATAGTGATTATAGTAAGTGAATGCTTGTGACATGATCAGATTTGTCACGTCAGGATGCACCTTTGGCTTATTAGAGGCGGCGCTCCAATTCTATGCTTGTGTGAGACCTGTGTCTTTGACTCATGTCATTGTTTGTGCGCTGTGACAGGAGGTACTATTGTGATGTTGGGTGCACCGTTGTATAGGACATGTGTGGGTGTTGGTGCCTGGTCTGCGCAATGGTGGATGTCGAAAGGCTGGGATATTGTATTTTCCGCACGGACCTCCTGGTCTGGTTGTGATAGTGTGGATTGTGTAATGTGGCGGAGAAGATGCACTGGATGTTGTTCCATGCTGGTGCTTACATATTGTATGTGCGCCTGTTAGAAGCAGAGAGTGGTGCGTGATCAGAGTGTCTGGCTGACGTGTGGTTCCCATTTTGGGCAGACTCTTTCAGCATGTATACGGACAGTTGTGTATATTTGCTGTAGTTTGATGGCTCTGCATTGATTACTAATCAGCGCCGTGTGTACGGGTAATCTGGTTCCAGTCCAAAATGTTCCATCTGTGTACATTAGTGACAAAGACTCCCCCCATGCAGTGGGGCTCGGTCTGTTATAACTCTTCCGCGTAATATATTTGCCCCACGTTTTTGCGACTGCGAGTGCGAGTGCAACGCGCATGGGGACCGACATGCTGATGGCTCGGTATCGGACGCCGTACAGTGAGCAA
>NW_025729219.1:67500-70000 GCF_021461385.2 Schistocerca piceifrons
CGATTACGGGGCCTCGGATGAGTCCCGTATCGTTATTTTTCGTCACTACCTCCCCGTGCCGGGAGTGGGTAATTTGCGCGCCTGCTGCCTTCCTTGGATGTGGTAGCCGTTTCTCAGGCTCCCTCTCCGGAATCGAACCCTGATTCCCCGTTACCCGTTACAACCATGGTAGGCGCAGAACCTACCATCGACAGTTGATAAGGCAGACATTTGAAAGATGCGTCGCCGGTACGAGGACCGTGCGATCAGCCCAAAGTTATTCAGAGTCACCAAGGCAAACGGACCGGACGAGCCGACCGATTGGTTTTGATCTAATAAAAGCGTCCCTTCCATCTCTGGTCGGGACTCTGTTTGCATGTATTAGCTCTAGAATTACCACAGTTATCCAAGTAACGTGGGTACGATCTAAGGAACCATAACTGATTTAATGAGCCATTCGCGGTTTCACCTTAATGCGGCTTGTACTGAGACATGCATGGCTTAATCTTTGAGACAAGCATATGACTACTGGCAGGATCAACCAGGGAGCTGCGTCAACTAGAGCTGAGCAGCCGGCCGCCCGGGAGTGTGTCCCGGGGGCCCGCGCGAACACGCAAGCGTCCGCTCAATCATTCTGCAAACAGGAGGAGGCTGAGCTCCCCTGCACAATACACCTCGAAACCCTCTCAGGTCCCGGCGGCGCGCAGCGCCGTCCCAAGTACTTGGTCGGGTTCGAGAGAGGCGCAATCGCCCGGAGTTAGGCGAGTAGACGCTTTCGGTGCGACCACCCGTGCTCCCAACTGAGCTTGCCGCTGCCGACAGAGGCCCGGGAGCGTGCTGTCGTGGCATTGCCGGCGGGAGACAACACGCGCCACCTACGGTGACCGGCAGCTCCAACGCCAGCGCCACAGAAGGACAAAAGCCCCACTTGGGTGCCGAAGCGAACTCTCCCAGCACAGCGCACGCGCCAACACATCCGCACAGCTGCGATACAAACCACCAGCGAGAACCGCTGGGGCGACCGAGCAGCAGACGGCGTCGCGGCGCCGAGCGCCGGGCGGCGGCGCATCCTCAACGCACACAGTCCTCAATCGGACCAGCACACTGAAGATGTCCACCGCGCTTCGCACCGGGCCCGCGAGGACCTACTTTGGCCGCACGGCGCCGCGCGCAGGGTGCGCCGGCGCGCAGCTGCGACGCCTGCCGCGTCCGTCGGCCGGCGCGCCTGCCACTGGCCGCCCCCACCAGCCGGCTGTAGCGCGTGCGCCCACGCACCGCGCGGCCAGCACGCCGGGAGGCGCCCCCTCACCGGCCGGGGACGGTCCCACCCAGCCACCGCCGCGTATCGCTTCACACCCAGATGCCGTTCAGTTTCGTCGGCATGGTGGGTATCGCTGGAACAACCGGTTAGTACCTCAACCTATCGTCGCCATCACCGATTCACCCCTAGCGAGAACAACCGCACCACAACAGGTTACCATTTGTTCATTTGCGTAACTTCACCAGAAAACGCAGGCGTCCATCGCCATTTGCAACTTCAACGATTATTGCATGCCTGTGTCAGGTGTCACGCCACACTACGTCTGCCCACATACACGCAACAAAATGTGCACGCCTAGACAATACGTGGAAGGTGGCCCCCGTACGTATGCGATGTCCATTGCTCGAACGACTGTCAACCGGCCTCTGTAGCATGTCGCAGATATGGAACGCGGTGCACCATGCCATCACGGTGTGTGAGGAGAGACGACTAGGTCCGAATACATCAACAGACAGCTCATGCTGATCGCCATCCACGGCGTCCGTTCCTCCCACACGTCTCTATGGCGTACCACACTGCAATCCAGCTCTCATAGGGAGACGACACGTAGCTGCGTGCACAATATTTGCACTGTATGGTCCGCCGTTTTTGGGCGCAGTCGTTGTGCGGTCACACATGTGCCACGATGTATCATTCAGTACATAAGGACGAATGTGCAGTACAGATTGTGGTTCACGCGTACGACATCAGCGGACAGTTGACACAGGCCGCACCACAACGTAGCCTGAGTACGTCGCATGCGAAGGGCATTGAACATGCAAACTTCTCACCAACCAGCTTGCGAAGGCAGGGGGCAAGGTGGGGACGTGGGGAGGGGCGGCATGTACGTCCTGCTGCCATCCACATTACAGTGTACAGCAGGAGCATGTGGAAAGTGAGCAAGACTTGCAAGGTGTTTAACATGAAGCGATACACAGGGGTGCGGGCAGTGCGAGTAGCGAACTATATTGCGAGGGTTGCGGGTGGGCAACACTACAGTAATTGAACGAGTCGTATAACAATTACAGAGCAGGTTTAGGCGACAACGTGGGTTACGTTAAGGCGACAACATGGGTTAGGTTAAGGCACAACATGGGTTAGGTTAAGGCACAACATGGGTTAGGTTAAGGCACAACATGGGTTAGGTTAAGGCACAACATGGGTTAGGTTAAGGCACAACATGGGTTAGGTTAAGGCACAACATGGGTTAGGTTAAGGCAC
>NW_025729219.1:77500-78926 GCF_021461385.2 Schistocerca piceifrons
CGTAATCAACGCGAGCTTATGACTCGCGCTTACTGGGAATTCCTCGTTCATGGGGAACAATTGCAAGCCCCAATCCCTAGCACGAAGGAGGTTCAGCGGGTTACCCCGACCTTTCGGCCTAGGAAGACACGCTGATTCCTTCAGTGTAGCGCGCGTGCGGCCCAGAACATCTAAGGGCATCACAGACCTGTTATTGCTCAATCTCGTGCGGCTAGAAGCCGCCTGTCCCTCTAAGAAGAAAAGTAATCGCTGACAGCACGAAGGATGTCACGCGACTAGTTAGCAGGCTAGAGTCTCGTTCGTTATCGGAATTAACCAGACAAATCGCTCCACCAACTAAGAACGGCCATGCACCACCACCCACCGAATCAAGAAAGAGCTATCAATCTGTCAATCCTTCCGGTGTCCGGGCCTGGTGAGGTTTCCCGTGTTGAGTCAAATTAAGCCGCAGGCTCCACTCCTGGTGGTGCCCTTCCGTCAATTCCTTTAAGTTTCAGCTTTGCAACCATACTTCCCCCGGAACCCAAAAGCTTTGGTTTCCCGGAGGCTGCCCGCCGAGTCATCGGAGGAACTGCGGCGGATCGCTGGCTGGCATCGTTTATGGTTAGAACTAGGGCGGTATCTGATCGCCTTCGAACCTCTAACTTTCGTTCTTGATTAATGAAAACATACTTGGCAAATGCTTTCGCTTCTGTTCGTCTTGCGACGATCCAAGAATTTCACCTCTAACGTCGCAATACGAATGCCCCCGCCTGTCCCTATTAATCATTACCTCGGGTTCCGAAAACCAACAAAATAGAACCGAGGTCCTATTCCATTATTCCATGCACACAGTATTCAGGCGGGCTTGCCTGCTTTAAGCACTCTAATTTGTTCAAAGTAAACGTGCCGGCCCACCGAGACACTCAATAAAGAGCACCCTGGTAGGATTTCAACGGGGTCCGCCTCGGGACGCACGAGCACGCACGAGGCGGTCGCACGCCTTCAGCTCGCCCCACCGGCAGGACGTCCCACGATACATGCCAGTTAAACACCGACGGGCGGTGAACCAACAGCGTGGGACACAAATCCAACTACGAGCTTTTTAACCGCAACAACTTTAATATACGCTATTGGAGCTGGAATTACCGCGGCTGCTGGCACCAGACTTGCCCTCCAATAGATACTCGTTAAAGGATTTAAAGTGTACTCATTCCGATTACGGGGCCTCGGATGAGTCCCGTATCGTTATTTTTCGTCACTACCTCCCCGTGCCGGGAGTGGGTAATTTGCGCGCCTGCTGCCTTCCTTGGATGTGGTAGCCGTTTCTCAGGCTCCCTCTCCGGAATCGAACCCTGATTCCCCGTTACCCGTTACAACCATGGTAGGCGCAGAACCTACCATCGACAGTTGATAAGGCAGACATTTGAAAGATGCGTCGCCGGTA
>NW_025729220.1:0-5000 GCF_021461385.2 Schistocerca piceifrons
CTACCGAGAAAGTACCGGTATGCGAACCGCCAGGCGACGGGCGCGCATCGCACGTTTGAGGAGACGCGGCCGGCCCCACAGGCGGCCGCGACACTCCCAGGTCTGCGAAGCGGGGCAAACGCCGCGCGCTTCAGTATACGTAGCCGACCCTCAGCCAGACGTGGCCCGGGAACGGAATCCATGGACCGCAATGTGCGTTCGAAACGTCGATGTTCATGTGTCCTGCAGTTCACATGTCGACGCGCAATTTGCTGCGTTCTTCATCGACCCACGAGCCGAGTGATCCACCGTCCTGGGTGATCTTTTCTCAGTTTCCGCCGTCTCTTTCGAGACGGTCGCATAGGCGGGAGTGAGGCGTGTGGCGGCCCCTGTTCCAGCGTTCTGTGTCCAACGGCCTCACGGCCGACGGGCGTCGTACGGCTCCACACCGGAGCGGACAGGCACTCGGGCGAAAGTCATTCAAAACCGGCGCCAGGCGCCAGGTGCCGCAGGCCAGCCGCTCCAGCGCTTCAGCGCTCGTACCACACAACATTGCCGCTAGTTTTGAGAGGCACGCGTGGTTCCGCACGCGGCGCACGGCTACGGCGAGCCGTACAGGTAGCGTGTTGCGCGACACGACACGCACATCGAAAGACATGCAGTCTAGTCGGTAATGATCCTTCCGCAGGTTCACCTACGGAAACCTTGTTACGACTTTTACTTCCTCTAAATGATCAAGTTTGGTCATATCTTTCCGGTAGCATCGGCAACGACAGAGTCAATGCCGCGTACCAGTCCGAAGACCTCACTAAATCATTCAATCGGTAGTAGCGACGGGCGGTGTGTACAAAGGGCAGGGACGTAATCAACGCGAGCTTATGACTCGCGCTTACTGGGAATTCCTCGTTCATGGGGAACAATTGCAAGCCCCAATCCCTAGCACGAAGGAGGTTCAGCGGGTTACCCCGACCTTTCGGCCTAGGAAGACACGCTGATTCCTTCAGTGTAGCGCGCGTGCGGCCCAGAACATCTAAGGGCATCACAGACCTGTTATTGCTCAATCTCGTGCGGCTAGAAGCCGCCTGTCCCTCTAAGAAGAAAAGTAATCGCTGACAGCACGAAGGATGTCACGCGACTAGTTAGCAGGCTAGAGTCTCGTTCGTTATCGGAATTAACCAGACAAATCGCTCCACCAACTAAGAACGGCCATGCACCACCACCCACCGAATCAAGAAAGAGCTATCAATCTGTCAATCCTTCCGGTGTCCGGGCCTGGTGAGGTTTCCCGTGTTGAGTCAAATTAAGCCGCAGGCTCCACTCCTGGTGGTGCCCTTCCGTCAATTCCTTTAAGTTTCAGCTTTGCAACCATACTTCCCCCGGAACCCAAAAGCTTTGGTTTCCCGGAGGCTGCCCGCCGAGTCATCGGAGGAACTGCGGCGGATCGCTGGCTGGCATCGTTTATGGTTAGAACTAGGGCGGTATCTGATCGCCTTCGAACCTCTAACTTTCGTTCTTGATTAATGAAAACATACTTGGCAAATGCTTTCGCTTCTGTTCGTCTTGCGACGATCCAAGAATTTCACCTCTAACGTCGCAATACGAATGCCCCCGCCTGTCCCTATTAATCATTACCTCGGGTTCCGAAAACCAACAAAATAGAACCGAGGTCCTATTCCATTATTCCATGCACACAGTATTCAGGCGGGCTTGCCTGCTTTAAGCACTCTAATTTGTTCAAAGTAAACGTGCCGGCCCACCGAGACACTCAATAAAGAGCACCCTGGTAGGATTTCAACGGGGTCCGCCTCGGGACGCACGAGCACGCACGAGGCGGTCGCACGCCTTCAGCTCGCCCCACCGGCAGGACGTCCCACGATACATGCCAGTTAAACACCGACGGGCGGTGAACCAACAGCGTGGGACACAAATCCAACTACGAGCTTTTTAACCGCAACAACTTTAATATACGCTATTGGAGCTGGAATTACCGCGGCTGCTGGCACCAGACTTGCCCTCCAATAGATACTCGTTAAAGGATTTAAAGTGTACTCATTCCGATTACGGGGCCTCGGATGAGTCCCGTATCGTTATTTTCGTCACTACCTCCCCGTGCCGGGAGTGGGTAATTTGCGCGCCTGCTGCCTTCCTTGGATGTGGTAGCCGTTTCTCAGGCTCCCTCTCCGGAATCGAACCCTGATTCCCCGTTACCCGTTACAACCATGGTAGGCGCAGAACCTACCATCGACAGTTGATAAGGCAGACATTTGAAAGATGCGTCGCCGGTACGAGGACCGTGCGATCAGCCCAAAGTTATTCAGAGTCACCAAGGCAAACGGACCGGACGAGCCGACCGATTGGTTTTGATCTAATAAAAGCGTCCCTTCCATCTCTGGTCGGGACTCTGTTTGCATGTATTAGCTCTAGAATTACCACAGTTATCCAAGTAACGTGGGTACGATCTAAGGAACCATAACTGATTTAATGAGCCATTCGCGGTTTCACCTTAATGCGGCTTGTACTGAGACATGCATGGCTTAATCTTTGAGACAAGCATATGACTACTGGCAGGATCAACCAGGGAGCTGCGTCAACTAGAGCTGAGCAGCCGGCCGCCCGGGAGTGTGTCCCGGGGGCCCGCGCGAACACGCAAGCGTCCGCTCAATCATTCTGCAAACAGGAGGAGGCTGAGCTCCCCTGCACAATACACCTCGAAACCCTCTCAGGTCCCGGCGGCGCGCAGCGCCGTCCCAAGTACTTGGTCGGGTTCGAGAGAGGCGCAATCGCCCGGAGTTAGGCGAGTAGACGCTTTCGGTGCGACCACCCCGTGCTCCCAACTGAGCTTGCCGCTGCCGACAGAGGCCCGGGAGCGTGCTGTCGTGGCATTGCCGGCGGGAGACAACACGCGCCACCTACGGTGACCGGCAGCTCCAACGCCAGCGCCACAGAAGGACAAAAGCCCCACTTGGGTGCCGAAGCGAACTCTCCCAGCACAGCGCACGCGCCAACACATCCGCACAGCTGCGATACAAACCACCAGCGAGAACCGCTGGGGCGACCGAGCAGCAGACGGCGTCGCGGCGCCGAGCGCCGGGCGGCGGCGCATCCTCAACGCACACAGTCCTCAATCGGACCAGCACACTGAAGATGTCCACCGCGCTTCGCACCGGGCCCGCGAGGACCTACTTTGGCCGCACGGCGCCGCGCGCAAGGGTGCGCCGGCGCGCAGCTGCGACGCCTGCCGCGTCCGTCGGCCGGCGCGCCTGCCACTGGCCGCCCCCACCAGCCGGCTGTAGCGCGTGCGCCCACGCACCGCGCGCCAGCACGCCGGGAGGCGCCCCCTCACCGCCGGGGACGGTCCCCACCCAGCCACCGCCGCGTATCGCTTCACACCCAGATGCCGTTCAGTTTCGTCGGCATGGTGGGTATCGCTGGAACAACCGGTTAGTACCTCAACCTATCGTCGCCATCACCGATTCACCCCTAGCGAGAACAACCGCACCACAACAGGTTACCATTTGTTCATTTGCGTAACTTCACCAGAAAACGCAGGCGTCCATCGCCATTTGCAACTTCAACGATTATTGCATGCCTGTGTCAGGTGTCACGCCACACTACGTCTGCCCACATACACGCAACAAAATGTGCACGCCTAGACAATACGTGGAAGGTGGCCCCCGTACGTATGCGATGTCCATTGCTCGAACGACTGTCAACCGGCCTCTGTAGCATGTCGCAGATATGGAACGCGGTGCACCATGCCATCACGGTGTGTGAGGAGAGACGACTAGGTCCGAATACATCAACAGACAGCTCATGCTGATCGCCATCCACGGCGTCCGTTCCTCCCACACGTCTCTATGGCGTACCACACTGCAATCCAGCTCTCATAGGGAGACGACACGTAGCTGCGTGCACAATATTTGCACTGTATGGTCCGCCGTTTTTGGGCGCAGTCGTTGTGCGGTCACACATGTGCCACGATGTATCATTCAGTACATAAGGACGAATGTGCAGTACAGATTGTGGTTCACGCGTACGACATCAGCGGACAGTTGACACAGGCCGCACCACAACGTAGCCTGAGTACGTCGCATGCGAAGGGCATTGAACATGCAAACTTCTCACCAACCAGCTTGCGAAGGCAGGGGGCAAGGTGGGGACGTGGGGAGGGGCGGCATGTACGTCCTGCTGCCATCCACATTACAGTGTACAGCAGGAGCATGTGGAAAGTGAGCAAGACTTGCAAGGTGTTTAACATGAAGCGATACACAGGGGTGCGGGCAGTGCGAGTAGCGAACTATATTGCGAGGGTTGCGGGTGGGCAACACTACAGTAATTGAACGAGTCGTATAACAATTACAGAGCAGGTTTAGGCGACAACGTGGGTTACGTTAAGGCGACAACATGGGTTAGGTTAAGGCACAACATGGGGTTAGGTTAAGGCACAACATGGGTTAGGTTAAGGCACAACATGGGTTAGGTTAAGGCACAACATGGGTTAGGTTAAGGCACAACATGGGTTAGGTTAAGGCACAACATGGGTTAGGTTAAGGCACAACATGGGTTAGGTTAAGGCACAACATGGGTTAGGTTAAGGCACAACATGGGTTAGGTTGAGGCACAACATGGGTTAGGTTGAGGCACAACATGGGTTAGGTTGAGGCACAACATGGGTTAGGTTGAGGCACAACATGGGTTAGGTTGAGGCACAACATGGGTTAGGTTGAGGCACAACATGGGTTAGGTTGAGGTACAACATGGGTTAGGTTAAGGTACAACATGGGTTAGGTTAAGGTACAACATGGGTTAGGTTAAGGTACAACATGGGTTAGGTTAAGGTACAACATGGGTTAGGTTAAGGTACAACATAGGTTAGGTTAAGGTACAACATAGGTTAGGTTAAGGTACAACATAGGTTAGGTTAAGGTACAACATAGGTTAGGTTAAGGTACAACATAGGTTAGGTTAAGGTACAACATAGGTTAGGTTAGGTTAGGTTAGGTTACACGTTGTTGTACGGA
>NW_025729220.1:12500-17500 GCF_021461385.2 Schistocerca piceifrons
GTCAAATTAAGCCGCAGGCTCCACTCCTGGTGGTGCCCTTCCGTCAATTCCTTTAAGTTTCAGCTTTGCAACCATACTTCCCCCGGAACCCAAAAGCTTTGGTTTCCCGGAGGCTGCCCGCCGAGTCATCGGAGGAACTGCGGCGGATCGCTGGCTGGCATCGTTTATGGTTAGAACTAGGGCGGTATCTGATCGCCTTCGAACCTCTAACTTTCGTTCTTGATTAATGAAAACATACTTGGCAAATGCTTTCGCTTCTGTTCGTCTTGCGACGATCCAAGAATTTCACCTCTAACGTCGCAATACGAATGCCCCCGCCTGTCCCTATTAATCATTACCTCGGGTTCCGAAAACCAACAAAATAGAACCGAGGTCCTATTCCATTATTCCATGCACACAGTATTCAGGCGGGCTTGCCTGCTTTAAGCACTCTAATTTGTTCAAAGTAAACGTGCCGGCCCACCGAGACACTCAATAAAGAGCACCCTGGTAGGATTTCAACGGGGTCCGCCTCGGGACGCACGAGCACGCACGAGGCGGTCGCACGCCTTCAGCTCGCCCCACCGGCAGGACGTCCCACGATACATGCCAGTTAAACACCGACGGGCGGTGAACCAACAGCGTGGGACACAAATCCAACTACGAGCTTTTTAACCGCAACAACTTTAATATACGCTATTGGAGCTGGAATTACCGCGGCTGCTGGCACCAGACTTGCCCTCCAATAGATACTCGTTAAAGGATTTAAAGTGTACTCATTCCGATTACGGGGCCTCGGATGAGTCCCGTATCGTTATTTTTCGTCACTACCTCCCCGTGCCGGGAGTGGGTAATTTGCGCGCCTGCTGCCTTCCTTGGATGTGGTAGCCGTTTCTCAGGCTCCCTCTCCGGAATCGAACCCTGATTCCCCGTTACCCGTTACAACCATGGTAGGCGCAGAACCTACCATCGACAGTTGATAAGGCAGACATTTGAAAGATGCGTCGCCGGTACGAGGACCGTGCGATCAGCCCAAAGTTATTCAGAGTCACCAAGGCAAACGGACCGGACGAGCCGACCGATTGGTTTTGATCTAATAAAAGCGTCCCTTCCATCTCTGGTCGGGACTCTGTTTGCATGTATTAGCTCTAGAATTACCACAGTTATCCAAGTAACGTGGGTACGATCTAAGGAACCATAACTGATTTAATGAGCCATTCGCGGTTTCACCTTAATGCGGCTTGTACTGAGACATGCATGGCTTAATCTTTGAGACAAGCATATGACTACTGGCAGGATCAACCAGGGAGCTGCGTCAACTAGAGCTGAGCAGCCGGCCGCCCGGGAGTGTGTCCCGGGGGCCCGCGCGAACACGCAAGCGTCCGCTCAATCATTCTGCAAACAGGAGGAGGCTGAGCTCCCCTGCACAATACACCTCGAAACCCTCTCAGGTCCCGGCGGCGCGCAGCGCCGTCCCAAGTACTTGGTCGGGTTCGAGAGAGGCGCAATCGCCCGGAGTTAGGCGAGTAGACGCTTTCGGTGCGACCACCCGTGCTCCCAACTGAGCTTGCCGCTGCCGACAGAGGCCCGGGAGCGTGCTGTCGTGGCATTGCCGGCGGGAGACAACACGCGCCACCTACGGTGACCGGCAGCTCCAACGCCAGCGCCACAGAAGGACAAAAGCCCCACTTGGGTGCCGAAGCGAACTCTCCCAGCACAGCGCACGCGCCAACACATCCGCACAGCTGCGATACAAACCACCAGCGAGAACCGCTGGGGCGACCGAGCAGCAGACGGCGTCGCGGCGCCGAGCGCCGGGCGGCGGCGCATCCTCAACGCACACAGTCCTCAATCGGACCAGCACACTGAAGATGTCCACCGCGCTTCGCACCGGGCCCGCGAGGACCTACTTTGGCCGCACGGCGCCGCGCGCAGGGTGCGCCGGCGCGCAGCTGCGACGCCTGCCGCGTCCGTCGGCCGGCGCGCCTGCCACTGGCCGCCCCCACCAGCCGGCTGTAGCGCGTGCGCCCACGCACCGCGCGGCCAGCACGCCGGGAGGCGCCCCCTCACCGGCCGGGGACGGTCCCACCCAGCCACCGCCGCGTATCGCTTCACACCCAGATGCCGTTCAGTTTCGTCGGCATGGTGGGTATCGCTGGAACAACCGGTTAGTACCTCAACCTATCGTCGCCATCACCGATTCACCCCTAGCGAGAACAACCGCACCACAACAGGTTACCATTTGTTCATTTGCGTAACTTCACCAGAAAACGCAGGCGTCCATCGCCATTTGCAACTTCAACGATTATTGCATGCCTGTGTCAGGTGTCACGCCACACTACGTCTGCCCACATACACGCAACAAAATGTGCACGCCTAGACAATACGTGGAAGGTGGCCCCCGTACGTATGCGATGTCCATTGCTCGAACGACTGTCAACCGGCCTCTGTAGCATGTCGCAGATATGGAACGCGGTGCACCATGCCATCACGGTGTGTGAGGAGAGACGACTAGGTCCGAATACATCAACAGACAGCTCATGCTGATCGCCATCCACGGCGTCCGTTCCTCCCACACGTCTCTATGGCGTACCACACTGCAATCCAGCTCTCATAGGGAGACGACACGTAGCTGCGTGCACAATATTTGCACTGTATGGTCCGCCGTTTTTGGGCGCAGTCGTTGTGCGGTCACACATGTGCCACGATGTATCATTCAGTACATAAGGACGAATGTGCAGTACAGATTGTGGTTCACGCGTACGACATCAGCGGACAGTTGACACAGGCCGCACCACAACGTAGCCTGAGTACGTCGCATGCGAAGGGCATTGAACATGCAAACTTCTCACCAACCAGCTTGCGAAGGCAGGGGGCAAGGTGGGGACGTGGGGAGGGGCGGCATGTACGTCCTGCTGCCATCCACATTACAGTGTACAGCAGGAGCATGTGGAAAGTGAGCAAGACTTGCAAGGTGTTTAACATGAAGCGATACACAGGGGTGCGGGCAGTGCGAGTAGCGAACTATATTGCGAGGGTTGCGGGTGGGCAACACTACAGTAATTGAACGAGTCGTATAACAATTACAGAGCAGGTTTAGGCGACAACGTGGGTTACGTTAAGGCGACAACATGGGTTAGGTTAAGGCACAACATGGGTTAGGTTAAGGCACAACATGGGTTAGGTTAAGGCACAACATGGGTTAGGTTAAGGCACAACATGGGTTAGGTTAAGGCACAACATGGGTTAGGTTAAGGCACAACATGGGTTAGGTTAAGGCACAACATGGGTTAGGTTAAGGCACAACATGGGTTAGGTTAAGGCACAACATGGGTTAGGTTGAGGCACAACATGGGTTAGGTTAAGGCACAACATGGGTTAGGTTGAGGCACAACATGGGTTAGGTTGAGGCACAACATGGGTTAGGTTGAGGCACAACATGGGTTAGGTTGAGGCACAACATGGGTTAGGTTAAGGTACAACATGGGTTAGGTTAAGGTACAACATGGGTTAGGTTAAGGTACAACATGGGTTAGGTTAAGGTACAACATGGGTTAGGTTAAGGTACAACATGGGTTAGGTTAAGGTACAACATAGGTTAGGTTAAGGTACAACATAGGTTAGGTTAAGGTACAACATAGGTTAGGTTAAGGTACAACATAGGTTAGGTTAAGGTACAACATAGGTTAGGTTAAGGTACAACATAGGTTAGGTTAAGGTACAACATAGGTTAGGTTAGGTTAGGTTAGGTTACACGTTGTTGTACGGAAAGGTGTAGGGGGGGGGGGGGGCGGGGGCGGCAGGTTCGTTGATAGTGATTATAGTAAGTGAATGCTTGTGACATGATCAGATTTGTCACGTCAGGATGCACCTTTGGCTTATTAGAGGCGGCGCTCCAATTCTATGCTTGTGTGAGACCTGTGTCTTTGACTCATGTCATTGTTTGTGCGCTGTGACAGGAGGTACTATTGTGATGTTGGGTGCACCGTTGTATAGGACATGTGTGGGTGTTGGTGCCTGGTCTGCGCAATGGTGGATGTCGAAAGGCTGGGATATTGTATTTTCCGCACGGACCTCCTGGTCTGGTTGTGATAGTGTGGATTGTGTAATGTGGCGGAGAAGATGCACTGGATGTTGTTCCATGCTGGTGCTTACATATTGTATGTGCGCCTGTTAGAAGCAGAGAGTGGTGCGTGATCAGAGTGTCTGGCTGACGTGTGGTTCCCATTTTGGGCAGACTCTTTCAGCATGTATACGGACAGTTGTGTATATTTGCTGTAGTTTGATGGCTCTGCATTGATTACTAATCAGCGCCGTGTGTACGGGTAATCTGGTTCCAGTCCAAAATGTTCCATCTGTGTACATTAGTGACAAAGACTCCCCCCATGCAGTGGGGCTCGGTCTGTTATAACTCTTCCGCGTAATATATTTGCCCCACGTTTTTGCGACTGCGAGTGCGAGTGCAACGCGCATGGGGACCGACATGCTGATGGCTCGGTATCGGACGCCGTACAGTGAGCAACGCGATCGCGTCTCTCGCTCGTAAGTGGTACAGGTCGCGGCTCATGTATACGGACAGCGGGAATGTCGCATATTGGAAATAACTCTTCATGAAACGCAAGTTATAGGGGTGGATTGCACTTTACGAGTGCGGGAAACGTCCGCCGTTCATCCGCTGGAGGTGCGAGTTTGGCGGTTGGGGTGGTGCACGAACGGGTGCGGGTGGCGTCATTGCCGGTCCACGGCTTCGTGCGGCAGAGCCACTGGAGATTGGGTGCTATGGTCGACAGAGGCTGCAGCCTTTGTGGGTGGCGTCGAAAGGCGGCCACTGTGGCGCCATCGCTGTCTTAGTCGGCTTGGCGTCTCATAGATGGCGGTAGCGTCGTTGCAGGAGGTCATGTTGCGGGAGACCTACAGATGGCGGTATGTTTTGTGGTGCGGACGTAGTGTTGTCAGATGCGCATAGATGGCGGTATTGCATGTGGTGTCGCCCTATTTTCATAGATGGCGATACTGTTTTG
>NW_025729220.1:22500-25000 GCF_021461385.2 Schistocerca piceifrons
TCAACAAGCTCCGCACCCCTACCGTCCTGTACATCACTGTGCCAGAGTGGGGACTTAGCATTAGCATCAAGAGCTACAATTATAGCCTGCCCGGCTAAAACTCGTAGTATCCAATTCAGCTGATCAAGATAAATCTTGATGTCATGTCTGAATTGGCAGTAGACGTTTACAACGTACATACTGTAAGACAGCAGATTTAGTTGTACAACTATAATATGCTCAGTACAGAACTGATTTAATATCGTAGTTTTAATAGTTTTATTCAATACTATAATTGCACTCATGGGGTTCCCACCTGAGGATACCACCTGTGCTGTTGCGGGAAAACCAGGGACTCGACCCGCACAGGAGTTCGGTTCTTGTATCAAAAGAATATCTATTCCTTCTTGTTCCGCTACCTTCCGTAGCTCATGTGCAACCATCTGGCTGCGCATAGCATTGACTTGTACCACTTTAAATATCGCCATAATCTGTTCTTTGGACAAGTCTGTCTAAGAACATTCGGTGGGTTGGACAATCTTTAGGTCCACCACACTTACGGCCTCGTCTTCTGCATGGTACACATACCGCAGCTTTGTCCTTATTAGGACAGCCTTTTTTGATATGTCCAGAGAGGCCACAATGGCCGCAAATGACATCGGGTTGCGTACAATATTTATTCGTATGGTTAATATCCTGGCATTTTGTGCATCTCGGCACAGCCAGGTAATCTTTTATGTTCAACGCAGAGTAGCCAACATACAACCGACCCACTCTCGTTAGTGATTTCCATAAACCTGGCGAGACTTCTACCACGTGGTGTACTGTCAGTTTCTCACGTGGTCCTACTTTAAAGCGTAACTTAAACTGTTCATCGAATTCTCCTCTTGTCATATTCATATCAAAATTTTGGGTATATATTGCGTCTACCAGATTGTCTGTTGTCATGTACGTAGGTACATCATACAGACACATCAAAGGTCGACGCTTGCGAGGAGGTTCACACTTCGCTTTGTTATTTAGTTGCTCGTTGTTTAAGATCTTTTGGCAGTCCTCTTGTGATGCTGCTTCTACTATCAGCACATTCTTTGCAGTGCGTACATTATTTATCTTTATCTTATCCTTCTTAGGATCTACGCACTTCTCGAATACTGACTTAACAGTCTTAATGTCATCACCAGGTTTAGGTTTAATGAACACCGTGGGAGTAACTTTCTTAATGTTATCCTGTATAGTTTGTTTCGCTGTCGGTGCCTTGGCAACTGGGGCTCTAGCAACCGCAGCATAAGACCGGGCCGGTTGACCTCTAAGTCTTTCATTTTCTTTTTCTAATTCTACCACCCTACCCTCTAACTGAGAGTGGGCGATTGCCCAGTTGGCTACAAAGTCCCTAATATGGTTAATAGCATAATTGCTTATCTTACCATTTTTAATGCTGCTATCCAGCAATCTCAGAAATTTCGAATGTCGCTCAGCGACAGACACATTCTCGAGACTCGAAACTTCGCTAGTATCTAACGTATTAACACTCTCTTGATTCTCAGCCATTTTGATAATTAGAGAGTGTAAAAGTGGAGGCCCGTCTCTTGCCCCGGACCGGCCTCTCTGGCATGGGGGGAGGCTATATGCAGCTCGCTCACCGGTCCCGCCCCTTGACCAAGAGCTATCAGTAACTGAGCTGCCAGGTTTAGCACGCCGTGGGTACAGCGCACTAGTCCTCTTCAACAGCCACACCACCACAGTTTTCACCCGCTCCCTTATCGGCGAATGCCACCCACATTCCGGGAGAGCGGATTCACTCTCCGTCCTTCGCCCCCTACTAGGCCAGGTTCCCACCAAAGGCCAAAGACCCGGTCCTACTCAGGTGCCGGGCCGGTCCCCCAGACGTTCGGAGGTCTGGACCCATCTAACCTGACCGGGGACATGTCACCACGCCCCGGCTTGGCGGAGCATGTCTTGGGGTCCAAGACAAGGCGAGTGGCCTTCGCCGACTTGGGGCAGGATCCCACCACAGCAAATGCAGCTATCAGAACCAGTGTACAAGTTGTTCAGCACACTGTCGCGCCCCTACCCTTCAGTTGCCCGAAGGCTTAACAGCTCCACCTCAAGAAGGCAGGTAAGGGCACTTGAGAAGGAGAGGCTGTTTGAGACGCATCCTTCCCCACACTGCCTTTTACCAACCGAGAGCCCGCACAGCTTGAGGGCTCACAGTATGAGACAGCTGGAGCTAGTAGATAGGGACAGCGGGAATCTCGTTAATCCATTCATGCGCGTCACTAATTAGATGACGAGGCATTTGGCTACCTTAAGAGAGTCATAGTTACTCCCGCCGTTTACCCGCGCTTGCTTGAATTTCTTCACGTTGACATTCAGAGCACTGGGCAGAAATCACATTGCGTCAACACCCGCTAGGGCCATCGCAATGCTTTGTTTTAATTAGACAGTCGGATTCCCCCAGTCCGTGCCAGTTCTGAGTTGATCGTTGAATGGCGGCCGAAGAGAATCCGCGCACCCGCGCGCC
>NW_025729220.1:30000-32500 GCF_021461385.2 Schistocerca piceifrons
TATTCAGAGTCACCAAGGCAAACGGACCGGACGAGCCGACCGATTGGTTTTGATCTAATAAAAGCGTCCCTTCCATCTCTGGTCGGGACTCTGTTTGCATGTATTAGCTCTAGAATTACCACAGTTATCCAAGTAACGTGGGTACGATCTAAGGAACCATAACTGATTTAATGAGCCATTCGCGGTTTCACCTTAATGCGGCTTGTACTGAGACATGCATGGCTTAATCTTTGAGACAAGCATATGACTACTGGCAGGATCAACCAGGGAGCTGCGTCAACTAGAGCTGAGCAGCCGGCCGCCCGGGAGTGTGTCCCGGGGGCCCGCGCGAACACGCAAGCGTCCGCTCAATCATTCTGCAAACAGGAGGAGGCTGAGCTCCCCTGCACAATACACCTCGAAACCCTCTCAGGTCCCGGCGGCGCGCAGCGCCGTCCCAAGTACTTGGTCGGGTTCGAGAGAGGCGCAATCGCCCGGAGTTAGGCGAGTAGACGCTTTCGGTGCGACCACCCGTGCTCCCAACTGAGCTTGCCGCTGCCGACAGAGGCCCGGGAGCGTGCTGTCGTGGCATTGCCGGCGGGAGACAACACGCGCCACCTACGGTGACCGGCAGCTCCAACGCCAGCGCCACAGAAGGACAAAAGCCCCACTTGGGTGCCGAAGCGAACTCTCCCAGCACAGCGCACGCGCCAACACATCCGCACAGCTGCGATACAAACCACCAGCGAGAACCGCTGGGGCGACCGAGCAGCAGACGGCGTCGCGGCGCCGAGCGCCGGGCGGCGGCGCATCCTCAACGCACACAGTCCTCAATCGGACCAGCACACTGAAGATGTCCACCGCGCTTCGCACCGGGCCCGCGAGGACCTACTTTGGCCGCACGGCGCCGCGCGCAGGGTGCGCCGGCGCGCAGCTGCGACGCCTGCCGCGTCCGTCGGCCGGCGCGCCTGCCACTGGCCGCCCCCACCAGCCGGCTGTAGCGCGTGCGCCCACGCACCGCGCGGCCAGCACGCCGGGAGGCGCCCCCTCACCGGCCGGGGACGGTCCCACCCAGCCACCGCCGCGTATCGCTTCACACCCAGATGCCGTTCAGTTTCGTCGGCATGGTGGGTATCGCTGGAACAACCGGTTAGTACCTCAACCTATCGTCGCCATCACCGATTCACCCCTAGCGAGAACAACCGCACCACAACAGGTTACCATTTGTTCATTTGCGTAACTTCACCAGAAAACGCAGGCGTCCATCGCCATTTGCAACTTCAACGATTATTGCATGCCTGTGTCAGGTGTCACGCCACACTACGTCTGCCCACATACACGCAACAAAATGTGCACGCCTAGACAATACGTGGAAGGTGGCCCCCGTACGTATGCGATGTCCATTGCTCGAACGACTGTCAACCGGCCTCTGTAGCATGTCGCAGATATGGAACGCGGTGCACCATGCCATCACGGTGTGTGAGGAGAGACGACTAGGTCCGAATACATCAACAGACAGCTCATGCTGATCGCCATCCACGGCGTCCGTTCCTCCCACACGTCTCTATGGCGTACCACACTGCAATCCAGCTCTCATAGGGAGACGACACGTAGCTGCGTGCACAATATTTGCACTGTATGGTCCGCCGTTTTTGGGCGCAGTCGTTGTGCGGTCACACATGTGCCACGATGTATCATTCAGTACATAAGGACGAATGTGCAGTACAGATTGTGGTTCACGCGTACGACATCAGCGGACAGTTGACACAGGCCGCACCACAACGTAGCCTGAGTACGTCGCATGCGAAGGGCATTGAACATGCAAACTTCTCACCAACCAGCTTGCGAAGGCAGGGGGCAAGGTGGGGACGTGGGGAGGGGCGGCATGTACGTCCTGCTGCCATCCACATTACAGTGTACAGCAGGAGCATGTGGAAAGTGAGCAAGACTTGCAAGGTGTTTAACATGAAGCGATACACAGGGGTGCGGGCAGTGCGAGTAGCGAACTATATTGCGAGGGTTGCGGGTGGGCAACACTACAGTAATTGAACGAGTCGTATAACAATTACAGAGCAGGTTTAGGCGACAACGTGGGTTACGTTAAGGCGACAACATGGGTTAGGTTAAGGCACAACATGGGTTAGGTTAAGGCACAACATGGGTTAGGTTAAGGCACAACATGGGTTAGGTTAAGGCACAACATGGGTTAGGTTAAGGCACAACATGGGTTAGGTTAAGGCACAACATGGGTTAGGTTAAGGCACAACATGGGTTAGGTTAAGGCACAACATGGGTTAGGTTAAGGCACAACATGGGTTAGGTTGAGGCACAACATGGGTTAGGTTAAGGCACAACATGGGTTAGGTTGAGGCACAACATGGGTTAGGTTGAGGCACAACATGGGTTAGGTTGAGGCACAACATGGGTTAGGTTGAGGCACAACATGGGTTAGGTTAAGGTACAACATGGGTTAGGTTAAGGTACAACATGGGTTAGGTTAAGGTACAACATGGGTTAGGTT